>NC_041396.2:276156431-276178931 GCF_900747795.2 Erpetoichthys calabaricus | reverse complement strand
TTTTAATTGTGAGAAGCAGATATATATAGCCAAATTCTCGCGCTTCGTTACGGTGAAGTACTGCTTTTAATTTTTTAAGAAGAAAGTAAAACCTTTTTAAACGGATCGAAAATATACCAATAACAATTTGTTAAGGATCTGTTTTTTTGTGAACCTCGCTTTTCACAGCTGTCCCGCTACGGCGTGTGTTTCGTTTATTTGACAGTATGTAGATCGTGGTAATTAAATTCATGGCATTCGTTTTCTGAATCACAATCTGACTGTATGGATGGTTACCTGCCAGGTTACGCTTGTGGTTGGTCAGGAAGTCGCGTTACATCCGCCACGTGCCCTCTTTCTGTTCCCAGAAGCTGATCATAGAATGGTTTAAATAGTTTACTTTCAAATAATGCAAAGAGTATGCGACACGTGTTTCTCCTTAATTCTGGGCTCATCAGGCATTCACACTCACTGCATCCCCTCTCGAGAATCGAATATCGTCAGCGCCAGAGTTGAAGCCCCTAACGTTGCGGTCAGCAAGTGGGCTAACATCCGCCATGTGCCGTCTTTCAGTTGCGAGAGGCAGATCATAGAATGGTTGAAACTGTTGCCCCTAACGTTGCGCTACGGCGTGTGGTTCGTTTATACCTCGTGTCTTCTCATTAAACTTTTATCTCGCGAATATGTTATTGCAATCCGCAGCGGGAGCGTTTCTATAAACTTAATTTAAACTTACGTTTTACACCGTGCTTTGTTTCCCTTATGAACATGCTTGTATGCTTCACTCGCTCCCTTCTCAATTGTTGAATGAATTTTTTGTTCTTCGCTGTTTGCGGCTCCTCCTTCATTTGTCCCTACTGCATTCACAGTCTTTTCACGTTATTGCAATCCGCAGCGGGAGCGTTTCTATAAACTTAATTTAAACTTACGTTTTACACCGTGCTTTGTTTCCCTTATGAACATGCTTGTATGCTTCACTCGCTCCCTTCTCAATTGTTTAATGAATTTTTTGTTCTTCGCTGTTTGCGGCTCCTCCTTCATTTGTCCCGACTGCGTTCACAGTCTTTTCACGTGATTATGTGGGAGGCGTGATGACGTGACACTCAACTCCTCCTCCCACGGCCATCGAGCTGCCGTCCATTACAGTATATTGCGAAAAAAGAGGTTCCAGTTATGACCATTACGCGTTGAATTTCGAAATGAAACCTGCCTAACTTTTGTAAGTAAGCTGTAAGGAATCAGCCTGCCAAATTTCAGCCTTCCACCTACACGGGAAGTTGCAGAATTAGTGATGAGTGAGTCAGTCAGTCAGTCAGTCAGTGAGTCAGTGAGGGCTTTGCCTTTTATTAGTATAGATAAAAAAACTGAGAAATCACATGTACATAAGTATTCACAGCCTTTGCTCAATACTTTTTCGATGCACCTTTGGCAGCAATTACAGCCTCAAGTCTTTTTGAATATGATGCCACAAGCTTGGCACACCTATCCTTGGCCAGTTTCGCCCATTCCTCTTTGCAGCACCTCTCAAGCTCCATCAGGTTGGATTGGGAAGCATCGGTGCACAGCCATTTTAAGGTCTGAACAGAGATGTTCAATCGGATTCAAGTCTGGCCTGTGGCTGGGCCACTCAAGGACATTCACAAAGTTGTCCTGAAGCCACTCCTTTGATATCTTGGCTGTGTGCTTAGGGTCATTGTCCTGCTGAAAGATGAACCGTCGCCCCAGTCTGAGGTCAACAGTGCTCTGGAGCAGGTTTTCATCCAGGATGTCTCTGTACATTGCTGCAGTCATCTTTCCCTTTATCCTGACAAGTCTCCCAGTCCCTGCCGCTGAAAAACATCCCCACAGCATGATGCTGCCACCACCATGCTTCACTGTAGGGGATGGTATTGGCCTGGTGATGAGCGGTGCCTGGTTTCCTCCAAACGTGACGCCTGGCATTCACACCAAAGAGTTTAATCTTTGTCTCATCAGACCAGAGAATTTTCTTTCTCATGGTCTGAGAGTCCTTCAGGTGCCTTTTGGCAAACTCCAGGCAGGCTGCCATGTGCCTTTTACTAAGGAGTGGCTTCCATCTAGCCACTCTACCATACAGGCCTGATTGATGGATTGCTGCAGAGATGGTTGTCCTTCTGGAAGGTTCTCTTCTCTCCACCGAGGACCTCTGGAGCTCTGACAGAGTGACCATCGGGTTCTTGGTCACCTCCCTGACTAAGACCCTTCTCCCCCAATCGCTCAGTTTAGATGGCCGGCCAGCTCTAGGAAGAGTCCTGGTGGTTTTGAACTTCTTCCACTTATGGATGATAGAGGCCACTGTGCTCATTAGGACCTTCAAAGCAGCAGAAATTTTTCTGTAACCTTCCCCAGATTTGTGCCTCGAGACAATCCTGTCTCAGAGGTCTACAAACAATTCCTTTGACTTCATGTTTGGTTTGTGCTCTGACATGAACTGTCAGCTGTCTGACCTTATATAGACAGCTGTGTGCCTTTCCAAATCATGTCCAATCAACTGAATTTACCACAGGTGGACTACAATTAAGCTGCAGAAACATCTCAAGGATGAACAGGGGAAACAGGATGCACCTGAGCTCAATTTTGAGCTTCATGGCAAAGGCTGTGAATACTTATGTACATGTGCTTTCTCAATTTTTTTATTTGTAGTAAATTTGCAAAAATCTCAAGTAAACTTTTTTCACGTTGTCATTATGGGGTGTTGGGTGTAGAATTCTGAGGAAAAAAATGAATTTAATCCATTTTGGAATAAGGCTGTAACATAACAAAATGTGGAAAAAGTGATGCGCTGTGAATACTTTCCGGATGCACTGTATGTATTTACCTTTTGTCCTTATGATGTATTTAGCTGTCTATTAATGGTTCTCCATTTTGTATGCTAGTGTGTGTGGTATTATTCATTTAATGGAGATAGATGCTAGCTTAAGGCTTTTAAATTTAATAGGGGAGTTTTGAGCATGAGTGATCTTTTCTGAATTGAGTGACTGAAAAAAATCCATGCAAAGCATTGTAGCTCCTACCATTTATCAAACCTGAATTAAGCTCTTAGGCCTTGGCAAAAGAAACATAAAACATAACTACTTTGAGTTTTGTTTTCCTCAGGTGTCTGCGGGATGGAGAGCTATTTGAAATAGTTATTCAGAAAATGGTGGATCGCTGGTCAGGATCCATTGAAGCAGGTGTGTTTAAAAATGAAAAGCATGTATGTTTCAAAATGCCCTTTGATTGCCTGGGAGAAAAGCATACGATCAACCAGGTGAACATCTGTTTTATACTAACCTAACCTAATTACTAATTTTTTGTGCATTATTTATTTAATATTAGGGGTGACTGCAATTCGCCCAGAAGACCTAGAGTTTCCCAACACAATGACTGATATTGACTATGATACCTGGATGCTCAGGTAAAACTTTGCACTAAAGAATTCTCATAGAAGAAGTGAAGGATAGTCTTGTCTTTCTAAATCGAAACTCTCTGTGGTGGTGGATGGGAGGTGCTAACCTCCTAAAAATGTCTGACTTTACTGAAAATTTCAATAATTCCTAAAATAGGTAATTTTGGTGATATGTCAAAGTAAATGTCTATAACATAACAGCAAATATTCTTAATTCTTTATATATTCTTCTTTATATACAGTATTCATGTATTAACTTTGTATGTCAAAGGGACAACAAGAAAAGAAGCCTCTTGTCTTGACATTATTATATAATAATGCCGACAGAATCTAGTTCAGGGCTATTCAATTACAAATTCAATTGGGACAGATTTTCAAACCAAGAAATTTAGCTGGAAAAGAAGTTTTTGCAGCTGGTAATTAGCAGAAAATAACACATTTTAAACCAACACAAATGAATGTATTGAAAAATAAGTAATCTTTATTCATTGTTTCCCTTTTAAATTTGGTCACATCTGACACAGGCATATCAAAAAGTATATAACAACAGCAACTTTTTTTATATAGCACATTTTCATACAAATGATGTAGCTCAAAGTGCTTAACAAGATGAAAAAAGAAAAGTTTATTTAAAAAAAATAAAAATAAGATTAGGCAATGCTAAGTAACAAAGAATACAGTAAGGTCCAATGGCCTGGAGGACAGGAAGAAAAAAAAAAAAAAACCCAGATGGGTAGAGGAAATAAAACAAAATCAGCAGGGGTTCCAAGGTCACAGCCCTCACAGAGCATTCTACCTAACATAAGTGATCTAAATCAGTCCTCATGGTTTTCAGACTTCACATGGAAGAGTTAGATGCAGATGGTCATGTGGACATCTGGCCTTCAATCCATCAATGTAGGGACTGCATGGTGCCTTGATCAGGTGGTGGTAGCACAGATCACCACCACAGGAAACTGGAAAAGGAACAGCAGAAAAAATAAGGGTTAGTACAGATTGTGGAGCCATGATAAAAATGATAATAAAATGCATATGGAGAAAATCAGGGTTATACTAAAATGAAGCTATAAGAAAGCCATGTTAAAATAATGGGTTAAATTAAATAATGGGTATTAAAAACATTTAAAAAGCTATAATTACACAGAATTTGATGTAGTAGCAATATTTTTTTCCCACTTTTGAAATAAAAAAGTACACGTCTTAAAGTGTATAAAAACAAAACATTGCACAGTACAATAACATTTGTTTACCTTTTGAAATAAAATAAATATTTTGGTCATATATGACCCAGGCACATCACAAACCGCATTTAACAGAATATAAAAGAACTCTCAATGCTATCAAAGCTATTACTGTACAAATCTATAACAAGTGATAACAATGACTAACACACATGAATACAATATCTACTGCACACTAAGGGAACAGAGGTTTGTTTTAAATCATCACGTGTGATTAGCAGTGCGTTTTCCCGTTAACAAACAATATGTTGTATGCATATGTTACGTTTGGATCATGTTTGAGGTAATGTCCTAGAACTACATGTTTTATATGGTGAAAAAACATATAATGTTTAAAATTTGAAACCGACATTGCCAAGTATAATAATTCTTTACCTTTATAGCGTTTTACTCGCTTCTCATAGCACTTTGTAAATTCCAGGGAAGAAAACAATCCTATGATCTTATTGCGAGGCAAAGGCACTTCCATTAAGCCACCTGCACATGTGTACTGTATTGCATAATATTGTGCTTGTTAGTTTAAAATTAAAAATGTACAATTTCCGAAATCGAAGAATATTAACAGCAGGTTAATAACAAGCTCTGCATTCTGCAAAAAAGTTTTAATGCAGTCCCACATGCTTAATTTGAATGAGTTTTAAAGAAAATTCCAAACTTTTTGCATGTTTTCATCAAATGCAGTTTTTTTAATTCGTTGTTTTCTTGTCAATGGTTGATTGTCATCCTCGTAACTGCCATGAATCCTTAGGATCAAAACGTGTGAGTGGAGGGTCAACCAGTCGTTTGAAGAGAAGTGGGAAAATAGTGCTTGTCAGTAACAAGGCTCCCATTGGAGTAAAAATTAGATTAATTTGCAAAAAAAACACATTTACATGCACTTGATGAAACTGGAATCCAAATAAGACTTGCCACGTAATTTATTATAGAATCATTTAATATGTACTCGATGCCACGAAAGCTGTGGCAGCCAAGGTGCATACTGTAACAAAACAAAAAAAAAATCACTATATCATCGATAACTACCACCATTTCTAGATAAACAAAAACATACTGCATTGTGGGTTGAATGATGCTAGGCTATGCAGAGTTTGCATTCATGATCTGTACTACTGTAGGAATTTCTGAAGGCTCGCGAAATGTGTTTTTCTTTTTTTTTTCTGCATTTTTGACAGAACTACAGGCTAGGCCACTCGGAGTATGCTTCTGTACCGCATGTGGCCCGCAGGCCGCCAACTGAACAGGCCAGATCTAGTATAAATAAGTTATTGGATGTTTAGTACCAGTCAGTATAACAGAATAATTCTTTAACTATGTAAACCAGCAAAAATTAAGTCAAAGTTTTTTTTTTTTAATTTCTAGATGTGAGAAAGCTCTAAGACCAATTTTATAAGTGTACATTAAATTGAGCATCATTTTAAGCTTTGAATTTGAATCATTAATAGATTTCCTCACTGAATGGGTAGGGAAATTAGAAAAAAAAATAGAGTGAAACGGTTGAAAGGGAAGAAATCTCAGGTAATAACTGTAGAATAATAATGTTTACTAGCCGAAGCCCGCCGTAGCATACGGCGGTGTAAGAATAGGAACGGAAAACGGTGAGAAAAGAATTCAGAAATCAAGAAGAAATAAATACTTCTTGAAAGACGCAGTTGTGAATAGGTGTTTTGGTGGAGACGTCAGGTAATGAGTCGAAAGATCTACTCGTACTACAATATCAGGTCTGTGCTCTGGTCTTTGGGTACATGTAGAATTTCCGGCCAAGCAGGATTACATGTGAAAGTGATAAATAAATCAGGCTTTCCGAATTTACGTACTGTGGCCATGGTATCCTGATAATTTTGTTGCATGTATCTTGCACTTCCTGGAAATGTGCACAGTAATATGATCATTTTGCCTACATGTATGTTGTTATTTTCAGCGTTTGCTTGCAGTGAGTCTGATAGTCCTTTGTATTGTTACACATGCAGATCTTGTTGATGTAATCTGAGATAGTTGAGACGCACGCCCCCTTTTTAACATACGCATCTACGATGTACTGTTGGAATAGTTTGCTGCTGGAGTGGAAAATACTAAATGTCGCCTGAAGACACACTTCTTTCAACAGCACTTGGACTAAAGTCCCCATACTCTTTTTTCTACCCTTTTTTTTTTTTTTTTTTCTTCAAAAAAAAAAAAAAAAAAAAATTTGTACTAACTTACTATTTTCTTCTAGCAGGGTTTTGTATACAACTTGGTCAGCGGTAACTTGTTTAATGACAGTAGATTTAATCCTAGCCTTAAAGACTGAAGAACAGTCGTAGACTACTAAGCACTGTTGTAAGTCGCTCTGGATAAGAGCGTCTGCTAAATGATGTAAATGTAAATGTATTCCTCATTGCTAATCTGTACACGTAAAATTGGCATTGAGTAAGCCTTATTCGCTTGGCGGTTCTTTTATCGGGAACATGTTGTAAATCTTTGTGCCAAGCCTTATTCGCTTGGCGGTTCTTTTATCGGGAACATGTTGTAAATCTTTGTGCCAGCCAATGTCTCCGTAAGGGAATAAAAGTGGGTAAACCATAGGTTCGCAATTCATATTGAGCGTGGAAATCTGTTTACAGGAGTTGCCTATGGGATAGATGCAAATGTCCCTTTCAGCAGGCACTTCGCCATCTTCTCCGACGAAAATCGCTGCAACATCGGTGTGACGTGTCGGGGCATTGTATCGTTGTTTCCTTGAAAACCATTCGTACAGATGCTGTTGGATTGGACTGAGCGATATCATGCATGTGTTTGTATGATTTAGCGAAGGGGTTGATGGTTCTGAGCATGGAATCTAGCTGAAGAAGTAAATTTTCACTGCATACAGAGTTTGCTTTATTTTGTAAGCGTACTTCAGTAGCTTGCCTTGTGTCAAAAACATACAACTGTCCATATCCTAGAGAGGTAGAAGTGTTAGCGTATAGTGAAGAGATTTGGTGATAAATTTGCCCGTGTATTTTAAAACAGTATGGTCCGTGGCCAGGAGGTTGAGTCATCTGTGCACCCATGGAAGCAAACGCTAGAGAAGAGTTGTATTCTTGAATGTGTTCATGATAATTTTTAGCCTCTGATGTTTGCTGTGTAAGAAGCTGTTGTAAAGACACAGGTGGCTCCCGCAAAGGTGGTAAAGCTACTTTACCGTTGTGGCAGCACCTCGAGTACTTGTTGAATGTATTACGCTCAGCAGGCCAGTATAGTGCATGACAGTGTTTTGCACTGCTGGTCTGGAGTCCCGATGTTGTACTCTTGGACGGGAAGACAAGAATTAGGTGAAGAAGAACCTGTGGTAACAGGAAGAGGATTGTGTGTATGTCTACTGAGACTGCGTTGGTTTGGAAACGTTGCTTTGCAGATGTCGCATTGCAAGAGTTGTGAATGAGTTTTGTTGTGTTTAGTCAGACAATCCTGTGTAGTGAACTTCTTATTGCATTTCTGGCACTCGTATATTTGTTGGGAAGTTAACGTTTGAAAAGTTTTATTGCAGGAATCGCACTGGAAGAATGTGGGGAAGGGTTTGGAGGAGGACGGATAGGATTCGAGAAATGCTGTGTCGGCTGCGTGTGGGCGGGACCAGTTTTGAAGAAGAGCCACAGGCAGCGTGGGAAAGGGTTTGGAAGAGGACGAATAGGAATCGAGAAATACCCTGTTGGCTGCATGTGGGCGGGACCGGTTTTGAAGTGGAAGCATGACGAACTAGAAGAGAAATATATACAATGTTTATAATTAAAGTCAGCAATTTAGCAGTATAAAAACACTTTGCAACTACAACCATCACCAGGAGATGAGATGATCCATCCATCCATTATCCAACCCGCTGAATCCGAGCACAGGGTCACGGGGGTCTGCTGGAGCCAATCCCAGCCAATACAGGGCACAAGGCAGGAGCCAATCCCCGGCAGGGTGCCAACCCACCGCAAGACCCACACAAACGCACCCACACACCAAGCACACACTAGGGCCAATTTAGAATTGCCAATCCACCTAACCTGCATGTCTTTGGACTATGGGAGGAAACCAGAGCGCCCGGAGGAAACCCACGCAGACACGGGGAGAACATGCAAACTCCACGCAGGGAGGACCCGGAAAGCGAACCCAGGTCTCCCAACTGCGAGTCAGCAACCCTACCCACTGCGCCACCGTGCTGCCCATGATGAGATGAGAAAACAGAGATAAACAGCTTTGGAGAACTACACTGCAAAAAAAAATTAAGGGGACACACAAATCACACATCGGATCTCATTGAATGAAATTTTCAAGTGGAATATCTTTACTGGTTAATACTGTGTAATTACTTGAGAACAAAATGATGTAACTGTGGTCAATGGAAACCAAAATAACCAACCCACTAAGGGCTGGATTCAACATCACGCTGAAAATGAAAGTCAAAAATTGAAGTCAAAGTCTGATTCAGCTTGCGTGAGTTTCAGCGTAGCATCTCATAATGTGACTCAGTAGTGTGTATGGCCTCCACGTGCCTGTATTCACTCCCGACATGTCTGGGCAGGCTCCTGATGCGATCGGGGATGGTGTTCTGGGTTATCTCTTCACAGACTTGGATCAGGGCATCAGTGAGCTCCTGGACAGTCTGTGTGATGCTACTTGGAGCCTTCAGATGCACTGATACATAATGTCTCAGAGGTTCTCAATTGGGGAATGTGCAGGCCTTGAGACTGTGCTGGGAGGTACAGCGAACTTTCTTGCGATGGAATGTATGGATGTGCCATCCTGGAGGAGCTGGATTACCTGTGCAACCTGAATCGGCTGTAGTTACCACCTCATTCTACAAGTAGTGATAAAGACACTAGCAAAATGCAAAACTAGAGAAGAATCAGACAGGGAGAATAAGGAGAGAGCAATTGTCTGTGGCCACCACCTCCAAATCCATTCCCTTTTTTGGAGGTTGTCTTGCTGTTGCCTCGCCAGGTCACCTGTTGTCACTTTGATTTGCACCAAAGCAGGTGAAGTTAATTCACAATTGCTTATGCTTCCTAACTGGACAGATTGATATCCCTAAAGCTTCATTGACTTGGTGTTAGACTGTGATGGTTAATTGTTCCCTTAATTTTTTGTTCAGTGTAAAATACACTAAACATTGAAAAATATGTAATATATATCTAATATTTGCTAAGGAATCAAGTTCTATGTAATAACCAAATAATTACAATATGATTCATCCGAGCTGTTGCAACAGTTTTCTAAAATATTTGAAACTTTGTTCATTCATTTGTATGATTGAGTAAAGGCAAAAAATATTTTTTATAATCAACACAACATTTTTCACATTAACCCACTTTAGACAAGGTGACCATCATACTTTCTAGCATTTGGTAATCTTTGCAACATGTGAAATATATTATGAATCTCACAAACATTATGGTGGTTTAGCCGAACTCTAAGCAAAGCAATTTCAATGGGATTAGCTCATCACTATTGCTACCTTTTGTGAACTGTTTTGTGAAGAAAAAAAAAAAATCACAAACCAAGTGGAATTTGCTATCTGATAATCAGTTTCTGAAGGGCTATAAAGTAAGAATTTGTTTGATTTCAGAACATATAATGTAAAAAAATCCTCACAGTTTCACATTTTTTCAAAATCGTGTAGCACACCACCTGTTTACTTCCATGGAATGACCCATATTATATGACTTGGTGCAGTGCAGAATAATAACCGTTATCTGTTAATCTATGGTTTCTTTGGTGATGCCACAAGCTGTGCTAGTGTTTACAATTAAAGACTATTTTTCTACTAATATGCTTGATAATATGTATGACTGTTCCACTTCAGTGATTTATCATTCAGTTTCTGTGTCTGACCCTTAAATACTATTTTTAGTACACATTTCTCTGGTTTTCGTAATATTTGTTTTTGCACACATTGGCACACCATTATACTCATTCTAGTTTTACTGCTTTTGCTTACACACATCAGCTCTTCCAGACCAACATCACTTGTGGCTTTAATTTACCAGCTTCTGACAGAACCCTTTATGTATGTTATCCACATTACTGCAAAAACATTCCGTCAAATTTCAGGAGTGACACCCTTCCCCTATGGGTAGTAACAATTGCTTCTCTTCTTTTTGGTAGTAATCTTAATGTGTATTTTTCAATACTTTACTTTTTAAATGCTACTTTAAGTGCTAGATATTGTATCTTATATTGTGCTTATATGGGAAAGACAAGTATACTCATTTTTCCAAATTTTATTGTTAAAAAGTCAGTAGCAGACTAGTGTCACCACCAGGAGTGTTCAACTCGTATTACAGAGTTTGGAGATTGTGTTTATAGTTAAACTAAACTTGCATTTTTGGAAGATGATTACAAGATGCATGAGCTTGATATGTGAACTATGCAACATTTGTATTGTGAGATTTTTTTCATGGACACTTATGATAATGTTTGCTGTTGTCTAGTATTGGTCAACATAGTTATGTATTATACCAGAAAGTTTATCTCCGTTCTGTACAAAAACGTGTGATTTAACAATTTTTTCTTGGCTTTCACAATATATAAATGATTATACTCTATGAGTGTAATATTCCTATATGTACATGTACACTGAGACCACACTGTATTTGGTCATCATCCTTTTATCACATTAAGATGTCCATTTTGAAAATGCCCACAGGTGATAATTACACAGCAACAATTTTGAGATTTTTAAAAAAGGCCTTCTGGGAGGTATTTCTCAGTATGCAGTATATAAGAGAGGTTTTCCACGTAAGACAACCCTTGACATTCAGCATAGCTTCATTGTCTTGCTCAACATTTCAAAAATATTAAGACTTCTTTTCTCTCCGTGGTGCTAATTTAAAATCTATTTTACACCAATATTAGTAAATACCTATATACATATTAAAAGATTAAAGGAACAAGTTACACGGTACACCTTAAAGTTATAAAGTAGTATATTGCCTCTTTGGTCATACCCTGATTCGGTAGAATAAGACATATCCCTCGAGTGTTTGTATGTTGTTCTTATACTATAAAAACCAAAACTGCACACTGCGTTACATGTGTGATCTCACAGTTGTATTAACATTTTAAAAATAACCTGTCTTGACTTGTATACCCTGCAGAGTGTGTGCTATATAAGCGCCGGTTTATACTTTACACTCAGAAAGCGCACGCATCATGACGGCCACGCGTTCCCAACGTTCATGTGACACGTCCTCTGAGCACACCCTCAGAAATGAATGCGACGTGTGCGTGAGTTGAAGTACCAGCAAAAAATCGGGGGGAGCAGTTTGTTCAAGTAGAAACATGACGGCAAGGTCTCTGTTTACTATCAACATGTGACAGACAGCAAGCCTCTTTGCAGATCTTACAGAATTGATGTGCGTGGTTTGATGTTTGACGAATGGCGTGATGTGGTGAAGCAAAATGCTGACATACAAATGCAGTTGGGATGCTTTTATATCCAAGCATCGCATATTCCCTATTGTAATGACACAATTCATTATGGAAGCATATATGAGCCACAGAGGAAAAAAATTAGGGACACGGTGAAAAGGACTATTTTGTGATTGAAGTGGAAAGTTCAGCTATAATCTCGAAATTTCCACTTTTATCTCATAGTAAACTGTCATTAACGTCATCTTAAAACCGACCCAGTTGTTAATTGCTACGTGCTTCTGGGGCTTCCTCCTGAACTCACAGCAGCGGCAAGCATCAATTGCCTAACGAAACACATTAAATGTATGATATTTCAGCGCTCTGCACATTTAGAATCCTTAGATTTATACTTGATCACTTTCATGATGAAATGTATTAAAAGTATGTATATTTTACAGATAAAACATTAACTTAATTTAAATAATGAGTACTGTTAATAATTGTACGTGTGGGGGCAGCAAGGTTGCAGAGTGGTAGCGCAGCTGCCTTGCAGTAGGGAGTCACGTCCCAGGTGTTCCCTGCCTGGGGTTTGCATGTTTTCCTGGTGGGTTTCCACAGTGTGCTCCGGTTTCCTTCCAAGGGCATGTAGGTTTCGGGATTTTGCAATGCTCAAATAACGCTAGTTTATGTATATGCTTGCATTCACCTTAAGATGAGCTGATGCCCCATCCAGGGATTATTTCTGCCTTGCGCCCAATGCTTGCTGGAATAGGCGCATCCCTGGATTGATGAATGTAATCATTAAACATCCATCCTTTTCAGAGATATTGTAGCAAGGCGTCCTGGGAATTTAGTGGATATTTCAGGCAATTCACAACACAGGGAAGCCAAACGTTTTCTCATCATGATGATATCTCACACTGCCTCCTGGTGAAATCTTCCAGATTTCCATAAAATACATGCACAACTATAAACAGTTCATTGCTTGCATAGCAGAAGTGTCTGCAGGAGAACGTGTCTCATGAAGTATAAACCTGACCGAAGGCAACATTTGATTAGTCTTTTTAATTGCATGTGTACACTGATGAGGTTGCTAGAATCTGAAAGTTGGTCCAAAGTTATTTCAGGTAAACTGTAGTTAAGAGTAAATTTGCAAATGCTGATTTTTTTATATAAGCAAAAATACCCTTTAAAGGCTATTAAGTAACATAGTTAAAAATAATGCCTTAAAATCCTGTCATCATAATATTTTCAACACATTAGTTGAATAATAACTGGTAAACACTCTTGGTCTGTATTTCCCAAAATATTTCCTGTCTGCTAAACAAAATATTCCTTGTAGTGGCACTGCTATCATGCAGGATGGAAATACAATGAGAAATAACTATGGGTGTGACTTGGACTCTTTGACAACTGGTTCACGGATTGGAATGATGCGATCAGCCTCAGGAGACCTTCACTACTACATCAATGGTGTCGACCAAGGAGTGGCCTGTTCTGGGCTACCACCAGGTAAAGGTGAATTGAACCAGTTTACTCACCTATCCCCCACCTAAATCCACCACCATTACCCCCACCCAAACCACCTTACCTCCTCCTGTTGTTTCTCTCATGCATCTTTGAGGACAACCTTCAAGTGAAAGCAGATAAAACAAGGGAGTCTGCTATGATTAGGTGCAGGCTAAGTGACAAGATAGCACCATACTATTTATTCATCTGTTGCTACTCATATAATTAAGTTACTGCGTAATTCCAACCACAGTCAGCTTTGCCTAAAAGTTAAAATTTTAATTAGCAAACTAGGTGGTAGCTATCAGTCCATAGTCACTACAGAACTCCAGTTTGGATGTAATAGCTGTGATCAGTTTCTTGTTAAGTGGAAGAAAAAACTTCAATTAAAATAGATAATGTTGACTTACCCATCACTTCTCCTGGTGTGTGCGATACTATCTAGCATCTTCAGCTGTCCAGTTTAAATCATAGTACCACATTCTAATTGAGAGCTCGGCTTGTACTAGTTACAGCCTTCCTCTTGACATGTTTGACAGGTTTTCTTTGTCTGTTCTTTGACCAGAGGTGTTTGCAGTGATTGATCTCTATGGTCAGTGTGTCCAGGTGTCCATCACTAGCTCCTCGGGCCCATTAGACAACAGCTTGTCTACCAGCAACAACACTGAGAAGAGCTTTCCAATCCAGTCACCAGGTAGTGTAATACTCTTCCCAGTCTGCCCCATCCAACCCCCGTATTCAATTATATTTTCAGATGAGAATCTGGCGTGCTTCCTTCAAATTATAATTTGACAGAGGTGCATGGTGACCATCATCATTGTCTAATTATTGGCTTCATTATATTCCCTTTTCTTTATCTCTGTTCATCCAGGTGGTGTCATCTAGAATAAATCTAGTCATTTTGCCTTACCAGACTTTAGTTATTCTCAGTTTTGTTCCAAGCATAGTAAATAATTTTATTTTTAAGATGAGACTTTTTTCTTTTTGTTCATTTATACATTAGGCTTTATGCTCTATACAAAAACTCTTCATTTGTAAATTTTGATCATTTTGAGTAACTGTTGTGTATGTGTGTTGTTTAGCCTTTCATATTGCTGATCATTTGTATTTACAGTACCCGGAGTAGCGCATCGTTTTCATAGCAAGCATGGCAAGAACATACTGGTGCAGAATGATGGTTGCCAGGCCATTAGAGCTGGAGACTTTTCTCATGGCATTGTTTTCAGCATGAAGGAGTTAAAATCAGATGAGCTTTTTGAAGTAAGTAGTTTGTATCTGTTCCATTTTCTGTCTGCTGCATCAAATAAAATGACTACTACCTTTAGTTGAAAGCCTTTATTTTTAGAAGGTGGAATCTGATTATGGGAAGCATAAACATTTTAACCATCACAAAGTTAGGTAAAATGATGGTCCCTCTACTTTTAAATCTAGTTTAATCCCACTGTAAAGTATAGCTCTTACTAATTTAAAAGTACAAGCTCAGTAGTGTTATCGTTTACCTATATTCTATACATATTTCCTCTGCATATCTCTGTACCACAGTTTTTATATCTTGGAACCTCAGTTAGCCATTAGTTCTATTTAATTCTGTGCAAAATACCATTACCCAGCTATCTGAGAAGCTGCAAAATGAGCCAGACCTTACCATCAGACCATTATTTAGAGAAAAAAAGTATATTTAAAGACTCTATTTTTCTTAATTATATATCAGCAGGGTCCCTTACCCTGTAGACTGTGTGTGTATATCCCAATCCCCCAGGGCAGAACGGGGATGCTGTGCTGTAAAAATAGCATCGTCCTTCAGATGAGACATAAAACCGAGGTCCTTACTCTCTGTGGTCTTAAAAGATCCTTGGGCATCTTTAGAAAAGAGCAGGTGGTATCCTAATGTGCAGGCTGAATTGCCCTCCATGGCTTGGTCATTCTGGCCCCCTAATCACCCCCTATCTCTAACTGACTATCTCTCACCCCTTCACCACCTAAGAGCTAATGTGTGGTGAGTGTACTGGCACAAAAATGGCTGCTGTTGCATTATCCAGGTGGATGCTACACGTTAGTGGTGGTTGAAGTGGCTCCCCTCTCACTATGAAAAGCGTTTTGAGTAGTGAGGAAAGCACTATATAAATGTAAAGAATTATTATTATTAAGCCTGTATTTGCCACCACTTGTGATATAAACATTGAAGCAACTGGGATAAAACTAGGTTTAGAGTCTGACCTTTTGTGTCATAAGTGCAGCTGTCTAGCAAAAGACTATAGCACTTTTTCAGTGACATCAATCTCATAGGCCCTGTTTCCCTGAACTTGATACAAATTAATATTAAGGTGTTATGCTTTATATGTTCCTTTGTGTTTTAAAAAATGAGATCTTATTGATGTCCAAGGAATTATACCTGGTAGCACTATGGACTATCTGGCAGTGCTCCTGCCTCACAGCTCCAGGAGAGTAAGTTTAAATACAAACCTGGGACCTCATGTATAATATACACAAAAATCCAGATGCATAAATTTGTGCGTATGCCAACTTCCACATTCTTCCACTACATAAATCCCGGTTTGCGTGAAATGTAACACATGTGCACGTCATGTGCCTGCCACCCCAACCCGACTCCTCCCAGAATTACGCCTCTTTGAATTTGCAAATCAATATAATTTGCCCCTTAAGTTCAGTGTTGTGTGAAAAGACAATGGCAAAAGCACTGGGAAAATAGACGAATTTCAGCGAATAACAAGTGGAGGCAAGGAAAAACTTACTATTTGTTGCTTTAAGCAGTGGTATAAACAACCAAAGGAAGTTGTTTAAATGACAGAGTGGCGGAGAAACTCAAAAGTTCAAGTTCAGAAAGTCACACAGTGCCCAAAATAAATAAGAAGTGCTCAGATATCAAAGTCGCCGTGAAAATGCAAGTCGTAGCCCATCAACTGAGTGTAATATGGAAGTGTATTAGGGTACAGAGAAAAGAAAAATAATAGGGACACAGTGAAGGAAAAAAAAAGGTGGAAATGTGAACTTAATTTTTAAATTTCCACTTTAATCATGTAGTTTATTTTGTCATTAAAGTAGAACATCATAAACTTCATGTTAAAATCATTTAATTTGCTAGATTCTCAAATCCCATCGTAACTAAAGTAGCACATTAAATGCTTCGTATTCTATGTACTCTTGAGTGTGAATCATTACATGCTTCTTAAACGGGCTGTATATTATGCCAACAGGACACAGAATACATTACATTCATGATATTACAGCTCTCTGAACAATTTAAATACTAACATGTATATATGTATGTACTAATCCCCAGTTCCTGTCCTTCCTTTTCTTTCTCCAAGTAACCAATTGACACACAAGCTCTGTAATAAATGTCAAACCAACTGTAAGCTTAGAACACAGATTCTTCATAACTTTTAAAGATCATTGAAATGTCTTCGTAGTATATGTTTAATTATTCCATCCATCTACCCATCCAGGGTCGTGCCAGTCCCAGCAAGCAGACAGCGACAATCCCTGAACGGGGCGCCAGCTCATCACTACTGCTGCGCCACCGTGCCTACACGTTTAATTATTAACAATATACATTATTTAAATGAAGTTGAGCATTCTGTATAATGCAATATAATGCTGCATTTCATCCTAAAAATGATATCAAGAGCTCTAAGAAGATAGCGCTTGGAAATCAATATCAACTTAGAACTCAGTCGTCATCATCTGTAAAGTGGCGCTTTCTTCTATTGAATTGAATTGAATTCCTTTATTTTTTTATTGTATGGTACAATGAGATTCAATATGCAGATCCTCCATAAACTTATTTTCGTATAAAATAAAATAACAGTAATAATAATACGATAAAAAAAAAACAATGAAAAATATACCATATAAAAGCACAAGTACAATATACATGTGCATATAGTGCAGATAGTGAAATGGTTCATACATTGGCTCAGGTTGTGCAATATTACAACTGTATTGCAAGTTTACAGTGAGGTAATTGTACTTGTAAGTACAAGCAGTTCTACCAGGAGCACTTGATGGACTAATTGAGTGCATTTAGAGTTCTTGGAATGAAACTGTTCCTGAACGGCGAGTTCCCTACAGGAAAGGCGCTGAAGCATTTGCTGTATGAGAGAAGTTCAGATAGACTGTGCGCATGGCTGAGTCATTGTGTGCTAGATGCTCTATCCCGAAAATCCTCCTTCCGATCTGCTGCTGTAGAGTTGCGATTCCACACTTAGATACAATGGGTTAAAATACTCTGAGTGGTGCAATGAGAGTAACAACACTAAAGCAGCTATGGTATTTGAAATAATTTGGCCATTCCGTGAACAATTATATTGTTACAGGTTAATTATAATCAGATCCCTTAAGCTTGTAAACGATACACGGTTAATTTCAGTGTATTTGATAAAGCCACGTCAGGGATGTGAATCTAAAAAAGAAAGGGAAACCACACAGGAACAGTAACAGTGCTTTGACACTGGGTGCCGCCAGTTTGCAAAACTGAGCCAGAAACTTCCATACACAATGGATTAAGCTGCCGTGAGAATGTGTGTGGCTTTGCACCAAGTTTAGTTTTTATACATCACGATGTCAGCATGGAAATGGACATACACAACATTTTTGTGAATACGCACCATTTATACATTAGGCCCCTGGTCATTGTCTATAAGTATATTATGCATTTTCCTCCAACATCCCAAAGATTTTCCTATGGGTTTAATTGATAATTCTTAATTGTCCCATTATAGTTTTGTGTGTGAGTATACTCTACAATTTGCTGGCATCCTTCTGAATTCTGTGTTTTGTTGCTAGTGCTGTGGGGATATTCTTAGGCCCTCTGCCACTCTAATTTTGAATAGAGCTAGTTTGATAACGGATAGATGGATGTATCTTGCATTGCTGACACACAACCTTCAGGCTAATGTTTATTTTAGGATTCAGTGCTTGCAAATGTAGGAACATATGTATACATGCAGTTAACAGCAATGTAAGGAAAAGCAGGATGAGGAAACTGCACTTGGACATTTTATCATCTAAAATGTATTTTATATCTCTTTTTAAACCCACATGCCACAAAGTGGAAAGACTACTGCTTAATTTTACCACCCTCTATCCCTGGCCATTTTTTAAAAGCTTACAAATTCAGTAAAAGTACGGTTTTGCAAAATCACGGAAACGTGCATATGTACACCCCTATAAATAGTTACAAGATTGATTTGTAAACATTTGAAGTCATTGCCTTTTATTGCTTTGCATTTTTTTTTGTGTGCTTTATAAAACACTTTGTAATGATGTTTTCTGTGTAAGGTGCTTTTTCAAAGTATTTCTGGACCCTTTTACAAGGTGAGAGATGGTGTGTACTACCTATGGCCCACAGTTAATGCTTAGCAAACATCTTGCATTACAGTTACCACATTTATTTTTATTAAATATATTAATATAAAAAGGCCTAACATTCATGTGTAATGCTGCGTGATTATTTGTTGTTGTGTTTAAGTTTTGTCCATAATAGCAGGAGAGTACACAGATTCAAATTAAAAAAATATATGCCCAAATTAAGGAAGGACTAAAAGGTTAAATTCTGTAATTTCTTTCTATATTTTATGGCACAGTATATGTTTGTAAGGGAGATTTTTATGTGAGCAAACAGTAGGCATGTTTTAAAACTGGTAAAGCTGGTTTACACAATAAACACAATGATTGACTCCTTGAAGGCCCACAAGTAATGCATGGATCACATGAAATAAAATGTGATTATGTCCTGGATGATGGTCAAAACAGGAAGTCAGGTTAGAGTTATGCACGCCTAGCTCTTTAAGAATATCTCAAAAAATAAAAATTCACATGAAGTTTCAGCTCCCAGTAGATCCATGCTGCATGAAATTTACAAAAAAAACTTGTTAATTGGCTGTTTCAAACTACATTTAGAGCTGAATGCATCAAGTGAGCAGGAACGCCACTGAAGTTCTGAAAAATCCTTTTTTGTATAAATAATGTATTAAACACCTTCATATTCCTTACTGAGATCAACTGCAAGTAAATTTGTGATATGTCAGTGGAAATCCCTTTAACTAAAGATTATTATACTTGTATGTGTAGTAGTCATTCCTTTTTTTTGTGATCAAAGTGATTTAATGTTATCTGCATCCTCAAGATCTTTTTTAATATTACCTCTGTCCTCTCATACAAAATTGCATATAAGAGGTTTTTTTTTTTTGTTTTGGAGTTCCTGAAAACTGAAAAGACAGAACAAATATGTTGTCTATATCTTTTGCATTTAGTGTGTGCTGTAATTTTCTTATGTGGGAAGTAGTTCTACAATGGCCTAGCAGATAATGAAACTTAATATTTAATAATAAGCCTTGCTCGCTCTTCCAAGAGAAATCTTTATTTCATTGTAGATTTTTCATTTTCTGAGAACGTCATCCATATGTTTTGTGCTCCGGAACAGATTTGTACCCCTTGGTCCATTTTAAAACCACTGTATTGACACAGCTATTTCATGATGCATATGCACAGGTTTAAATTGAAGCACCTTAGCTGGAGAGCTGCTTTATTATTTGCACCTTATTATTAATTGATGGCTAGTTAAGAAATCAGGCAGCAATTAAAACCTTAACACATCTGTTTAAAATTAAAATAGGAAATTAAGGGTTCGGAATTGTAATAAACAAGTTAACTAAATCTAAGCCTCAAAAATCATATTGCTTTAGGAGTAAATAAATGGATTGTATTTAAAAATTTCACAAGAAGGTGATTTTTCACTCTTGTTTTAATTTTGAAATATTTCACTTTCAGTAAATAATTATCTTCCTCTTTTGAATAAAATATATAAACTTGAAATGTAATTTCGGACTATCCTAATATAGTACTAGTGATAATTGTGCATATACAGTATATTTAGTAAACTTCTTGGTTTGGCTTGCTGCCGGAAGATGATTTGAGAAACAGTGGGCTGCTTTAGTTCTCCCCATTATAGTGGAAATGCACTTTTTGAATGCTCAGGAGTTTATAAAAAAAAAAAACTAAAATAAAATAATAAAGAAAATGGTAATGGTGACATAGTATTACGCAACGTCATTCCACCTAGATTGAAATCAGTTTCTTCAGGCACTGCCTATGTAAAGTTAGTATGTTTTTGCCACTGACATTTCTCAAATCCTGATTTTATTATTATTATTTTTTTTTTGTCTTTTCATTTACTACAGGTGAAAATTGACCAGGTGGATGACCAGTGGTCTGGGTCACTCCACATTGGTCTTACTACATTGCAGCCTTCTGACATTCCTTGCATTGCTACTGGGCTCTCTGCCTCTCTGCTTGAACTGAGGTCAAAGGTTACCTGGCTAGTCACGGGTTCGGAGGTTAGACGGAATGGTATTCTACAAAAACAGAACTATGGGTGCTCTCTTGATCGTCTTGGGGTATGTTTGACAACTAATGTAATCTGTAAAAGAAGTAACCGTAGTCAAGCAAACTTTACTAGATGATTTTAATTTAAAACTTAAAAAAAGACAAAATGTGATGTTTTTTTCGATAATAAAATTACTTTAATACTGTAGTTATAATACTTTTTTTATTGTGTGGACTTATTCAGTTGTTCTGTTACAGGCTTAGTCAATTTAAAATACAGTTTTTTATAGTAGGGCTGTTCACATCTTTGTAAAGAGTTGGGTTGTTTACTGTGTTTCCTTTGAGCTACAGTACAGTCCTAGTCAAAAGTTTTGAGAATGACACAAATATTATTTTTTCACAAAGTTTGCTGCCTCGGTTTTAATGATGGCAATTTGCATACACTCCGGAATGTTATAAAGAATGATCAGATGAATTGCAATTAATTGCAAAGTTCCTCTATGCCATGAAAATTAACTTAATCCCAAAAAATCCATTTCCACTGCATTTCAGCCCTGCCACAAAAGGGCATGCTGACATCATTTCAGTGATCCTCTTGTTAACACAGGTGAGAGTGTTGATGAGGACAAGGCTGGAGATCACTCTGTTATACTGATTGAG
This sequence comes from Erpetoichthys calabaricus, assembly GCF_900747795.2. Lineage (NCBI taxonomy): Eukaryota > Metazoa > Chordata > Cladistia > Polypteriformes > Polypteridae > Erpetoichthys > Erpetoichthys calabaricus. The sequence continues at coordinate 276,157,433 of NC_041396.2, read as the reverse complement.
TTAGAGGGATTCAGTTGTTGTGAAGAAGGCTTCAGGGCGTCCAAGAAAGTCCAGCAAGCACCAGGACTGTCTCCTAAAGTTGATTCAGCTGTAGGATCGGGGCAGCACCAGTGCAGAGCTTGCTCAGGAATGGCAGTAGGCAGGTGTGAGTGATATGCACACACAGTCATGTAAAGACTTTTGGAGAATGGCCTGGTGTCAAGAAGGGGAGCAAAGAAGCCATTCTCTCCAAGAAAAACAGCAGGGACGGACTGATATTCTGCAAAAGGTACAGGGATTGGACTGCTGACCACTGGGGTAGTCATTTTCTTTGATGAATCCCCTTTTCGATTGTTTGGGGCATCCGGAAAAAAGGTTGTCCAGAGAAGAAAAGGTGAGCACTACCATCAGTCCTGTGCCATGCCAATAGTAAAGTATCCTGAGACCATTCATGTGTGGGGTTGCTTCTTATCCAAGGGAGTGGGCTCACTCACAATTTTGCCTAAGAACACAGCCTTGAATAAAGCACCAAAAACATCCTCCAAGAGCAACTTCTCCTAACCATCCAAGAACAGTTTGGTGACAAACAATGCTTTTTCCAGCATGATGGAGTACTGTGCCATGAGGCAAAAGTGATAACTAAGTGGCTCGAGGAACAAAACATCAAAATTTTGGGTCCATGGCCAGGAAACTCCCCAGACCTTAATCCCATTGAGAACTTGTAGTCAATCCTAAAGAGGCAGGTGGACAAATAAAAACCCACAAATTCTGACAAACTCCAAACATTGATTATGCAAGAATGGGCTGCCATCAGTCAGGATTTTGCCCAGAAGTTGATTGACAGCATGTTAGGGCGAAATGAAAATGCAAATATTGATGTAATTGTCAATAAAAGCCTTTGAAGTGCTTGTAATTATACTTCAGTATACCATAGAAACATCTGATAAAAAGATCTGAAAACACTGAAGCAGCAATCTTTGTGAAAACCAATACTTGTGTCATTCTGAAAACTTTTGGCCACGA
>NC_041396.2:276108931-276151431 GCF_900747795.2 Erpetoichthys calabaricus | reverse complement strand
AAACTATTAGCTTCTAAAACATTCATTATATTGATTCTAAGACGTATTTAATTTAACATTAAGCTCAGTGGTGTCCATTCTGAGACTTTTGCATACTGTAACTGGCATTAGGTCATTTGGCAACCCCACATTTACTAAGTTGCTGGCTCAGGTTTGAGAATCACTGACGAAAATAAATAAAGTAAATAATTGACCCCAGTGATCATATTGATGTGAAACATATCTGTCTTCTATGTTCTGACACTCAGGTTACAATAATTACAAATCATGTGCAGGCTGTGGGAGCAGAACCTGTTGATATACGTTGCCAGGCAGACATGGAGAAAGCAGACATGGTGGATGGTACGTTTGTTTTGTATTCTGTGGGATAGCGGACAATATTCCAAACTGTTTAAATGTGTGCATATGATTCTACAGTCATACATGTATTGTAAAAGGCATATTTTAATGCTTTCAGTATATGTCTATAAAGGGCTTCTGAGGCTTTTGTGCTCACTCATGGCTAAATGCTCTTTGTCTATGTTTGTGCTTCTCACTGGTGATATCACACGTTACTTGTCAAGAAAAGTCTGTGTAAAGCAGTCTAGAGAAGACAAAAACCACTAGAAAGAAAATTGTAGTCCATCTTTATACTGTACAAAACTGCCAAACATTACAAAAATTACTCTTGATAAAAATGTTTTGAACAGAGTAACAGCTCTGTTCAAATGTAAAATGGTTGTTAAAGCTGGATATTTGCTGGCAAACTGAGCTGCTGTATACTTCAAGCTTTACAGTCTGTATGTCAGATCACTTCCATTACCATGTGTAGGAAAAATTGTTCAGTGGTCATAGACCTATAGTGCACTTAAGCCTCCTCCCCTCCGTGTATCTGCGACTGTACTGTATTTTCATTTTCCAAAATCGTTGTTTGATAGCTACTCATGATCTGCTTGCTATCTAATTCAGAAACTGTTTGAAATTGGAGGCTTTGTTCTTTATCCTAAACACATCCCCAGTTTTATACAACATGAAGGTACTCATATAATATACAAGGCCCAGTTGTACAGTGGTAATTGTAAATGGAAATATGTTCCTGCAAGAATTTCATTTAGATGCTAGAAAAATTTCAGGTGCTATGTCAGCAGCTTGAAAGAGTGTCACATCATTTTCTTGAATTGCTTAGAGAGAAAAGCCAAGCAAAATGACACCTTTTATTGGCTAACTAAAAAGATTACAATATGCAAGCTTTCGAGGCAACTCAGGCCCCTTCTTCAGGCCTTTTATTGGCTTTAGTTAGCCAACAAAAGGTGTCATTTTGCTTGGCTTTTCTCTACATTCATAATGGCTAACATGGTACAACACCCTAGTACTACTTGAATTGCTTAGAAATCTAAACTGTTATTTCACAGGCATCAAGGAAAGTGTGTGCTGGACTCCACCTCCAGAGGTGAACCCAATGAAAACTTGTGAATACCAAGCCCTGTGCACACGTTTCAAAGACCTTCTCACCCTTCCAGGTAAGAACTGAAAATGTGTTTTTTAATCTAAATTGTATGCTCTTACAACCAAGCACTGAACTACTGTAAATAGTCGCATCTGCTCTTGGAGTTATTCATATAGTGGTATGCAGAGAGGAAATATGTTACATTTTGGCATGAACTAGCAAGAGCTGAAGGGTAATAAATTGAGTCCTTTCCTTGGAATAGATGGATACTTCAATGAAGATGCCAAACTGAACCTCTGCTACTGTGAATCTTGCCATAAACTGCGTGGAGATGAGGCTTACTATAAACGTGGTGAACCACCACGTGATTATGCTCTGCCTTTTGGCTGGTGTCGATTTGCTTTGAGGTATGAAAATGTAAACTTTTTTTTTATATTTATATATAATATCTATTTCCTCTGTTTTTACTAAGTAATTTATATTTTAATGTTTTTTTTTCTTTAAGTTTTCTGCACCCTTGCCCAAGTGGCACAGGTGACCACCTGCTATTTAATAATAATCTTGTATCCAGTGATGTAATGCTGTTTGCCTCTCTAGGATCAATCCACGGAGCGACATGGCCAACACCTTTAAAAAATGGCATATTGCCTATCATGGCTGCTCTGTGGGAACACTGAGGACAACTCTAGATCAGTGTGAACTTGTCTCAGGTGAGGAACATGCCTACTGTTAAACTAAATTTTTTTTTTTAATTCATTGATTGGTCCTAAGTCATATTTTTTGTTTTGGTGGATAAAAAAACTGATAGCTGTTAAGACAGGTCACAAAGACAAAAAATAGTACAGCATTTCTGGTCTTGGTACCACTTATGAAAAAGTACTTTATAAATAAGATGTCTTTATTATGAATAAAAACCTATTCTCACCCTTTAACAATAGCTATTTTTTGACAGCCTGTAGAGCTTTAACCTGTAAAATATATTTTTTCTCTCTCTCTTTTATTCTGCTAACAGTGTGGCCCTCTACATGTCAAGATACAGGACTGTTAACTGTAACTTTATACTACTGATTCACTGTCTGACCCTAAACCAGTCAGATCTATTTTTCAGTGTGTTAACACCATCGCAAGCTCCTTCACATGTATATCTGTTGAAAGGCTATAGATATATCAAGTAGTTTTGTACATTAAATTTTAGAAATGCATTTTCTTTCCTGCTTTTTTGCAGGTAGCTTGTCAGTTTTCTCTGTAGCACCAACCAAAGTAGATGTCCAAAATGAGTATACAGAGACAGAGGAAAATAGCGCTCCTGAGAGAGAAGCTGTTAAAGTGAAGCTGTCTCCAACCATGCGCTATTCAGGCTTGGAAGCCTTTGCCCCAAAAGTGCAGTAAGTTTTCAGCATTTACATTTACAGTTGGCAATTAAGCTCATATACCTCAGTAGCATGTTATTGCTTACAAGTATTCTTCACTTCTGGCAACAGGGATTCGGCTTTTGTGAGCCCTTCTTTCAAACTTGCTTATCATGTGATTTGTTTTGAGCATTTACATTAAATAGTAAAACTGTATGTTAATAGTTTTCATAAAACAGGAATTCAAAGAAATTAGAGGTTTAATAACTAAGTTCTTGTGTGAAATAAAAAATAAAATACCTGTGATGTATGGCAAAGAGACCAGGATAAAAAGAAGAGCTGATTGCTGATGTTCTTTGTAAAATCTTGGCAATTGTGGAAGAATAAATCATTATTCAGCTACCACCTAAATAAAATTCACAAAGAGGAGTCGTAAGTTTTCTAAAGCTAGTGCATCTGGTAATTAATAACATATATAACTTGAATAAAGGCCAAAAACAGCAGGAGATGCGAGTATTATAAAAAAAGAATTCTAAAATCCTATTGTGTGTTCAAATAGGTTTACTTTATCTAATATTGAGTTTTGTCGAAAAGTTCTGAGGCCATTCATTGTATAAAATATGTTGAAATGATATTAGAAACGGAATAAATACTTTTTCATAGCACTTGCACCTTTGTAATTCAAATCTTTGTAAAACTAACTCCTAATTACTGTTAAATATCATAGAAAACATTTTAAGCTTTCTCTGGCAGCAAAAATTACCTACATTGTTGTTCACATAGCTCTACAGTGCAAAATTAGTTTAATTATAGCAAATGTCATCAAAGTAAACCATAAAAATACATTGCTTTTAATAAAATACTGTTTAATGAAGCTTTTTACTACTTTGTGTTTCACATTCAAGGGAATGACCTTTTGATCTTTGTAAGGTGTTTCCAAACTATTTCACAGTCTTTTTTGAAGTTGTGATGCACAGGATAATGCAAGGAGACATGAACAACACACATGACTCCTTGAGTGAACCGTAGCACATGAACCCACAAGTATATACAGTGGCATACAAAAGTTTGGGCACCATTGTTTAAATGTCTATAACTGTGAAAAGTGAACAGAAGATGAACTGATCACCAAAAGGCATAAAGTCAAAGATGACATATTTCTTTAATATTTTGAGCGAGATCACATATTTATTTCCATCATTCACAGGTACAAAATACCAAAAAAATGAAAAGGACCTGAAGCAAAAGTTTGGGCACCCGACATAGTCAATACTTAGTTACACCCCCTTTGGAAAGTATCACAGCCTATAAATGCTTTTTCTAAGAGTCTTTCAGTACTTAGGTTATTTCTGCCCATTCATCTTTGCAAAAGGCTTCTATTTCTGCAGGATTCTTGGGCCGTCTTGCAAGCCCTGCTCTTTTGAGATCTACCCACAGATTTTCAATGATGTTTAGATTAGGGGACTGTAAGGAGAATGCCGTTCTCTTTTTATCTTCAAAATTTTTACAGATGTTGTGATGTTTGCTTCCAGAATTTTCTGGTATTTATTTGAATCCATTCTTCCCTCTACCAATGACATGTTTCCTGTGCCACTGGTTGCAACACAAGCCCAAAGCATGATTGATCCACCCCCATGCTTAAGTTGGAGAGGTGTTCTTTTCTTGGAATTCAGCACCCTTTTTTCTCCAAATATACCTTTGCACATTGTGGCAAAAAAAGTTCAGAAATGCACCAGGCTTGTTTAGATGTTCATTTGCAAACTTTAGCCGCTGACTATTGTGGCTTGGACACAGGAAAGGTTTTCTTCTGCTGACTCTACCATGAAGGTCTTATTTATTCAGGTGTGACTGCACAGTAGAACAGTGCACCCCCACTCCAGAGTCTGCTAAATCTTCTTGACGGTCTTTTGCAGTCAAACGGGGGTTTTTATTTGCCTTTCTAGCAATCCAACGAGCAGTTCTTTCTGAAAGTTTTCTTGGTCTTCCAGACCTCAAATTGACCGCCACCATTCCTGTTAACTGCCATTTCTTAATAACATTACAAACTGAGGAAACAGCTACCTGAAAACGCTTGGTTATCTTCTTGTAGCCGCCTTCTGCTTTATGAGCATTAATCATTTTATTTTTCAAAGTACTAGGCAGCTGCTTAGAGGAGTTCATCACTGCTGATTGTTGGTTCAAGATTTGAGTCAGAGAATTTATACACCTTTGCAATTTGTATCCTGGAATTTCCTAAAGATTAGTGTGAACAGGCTATGGTCTGTGAATTAGCTAATTAAGGTCTGAGACTTCAAATATCTTGGGGTGCCCAGACTTTTGCATAGTGCTCCTTTCCTTTTTTCACTGCACAATTGTACAAAGCAAAAATAATATAATAATCTTGCATAAAATGCTGAAAAGAAATGTCATCTTTACCTTTATGGTTTTTGGTGATCAGTTCATCTTCTGCTCACTTAACTATTCACAGCAACAGACAACTTAAGCAAGGGAGCCAAAAACTTTTCATGACACAGTAGCCTGCATGTCCAGCTCCACCATGTTTGGCATTCTGCCAGGAGGGCAGTCTCTGAATTTTTCTTCTGCTGTGAGAACGACTAAGCCTGGGACTGTGTCAAAATATCTAGCCATGTTCCATTCAACTGCTTGAAGCAAGGTGTGCTTAGAATGACTATGAAGACGATTGGGAGTTAACACTAGTAGTGTGCATTTGAAAATAATCTCAGAGCCGGTCAGTGTATACACGAAAATGTGTCTTCATTTTGTTTTATAAGATGAAAAATGATATTAATGTTGTTTACACAGTTTTTTGTAGAGAGTTGGAGCCTATATTCTTAATAATGAGGAACTATTTGTCAATTGATTGTTATACTGTAGTCTCCGTAACGTTGTGTTTACCCCTGGAAAAATGATTCAAAAGTGTAACATTTTTTCCAACATGAAAGAATGGTATATGTGGGTTTAGCACACGTCCTTCGTGTGATATGTTTTGAAACAGTCTCCACACACACGCCATTGTTGCAATCAGAACAGTAGAAGCATGTTTGTTTGCTCCCTAAAAGTATTTTTTCCTGTTACTTGTTAATGATAGGGAAGAATGTGTTATTCTAAGTTACCACACCGCAAGGCTTTGACTGCCACATTTCCCCTCAAATGAACACTTCCAGTTGCTTTATTATGATGAATGATTATGAGACTAACATCTTGCTTGCAGACATTTTTCATTTTTTGCCACAAAGCTACTTGCGCCATTGTGATCCTTAACAGGACCAAATTCATCACAAATTTCATGTTAGTTCAGTCATACAGTGCCGTATGCATCAGTTTCACTATCCATGTCAACATCTGATGACCAATTCACATTGTCACTATTATTGTTTGATTTAACTAGATAGATAGATAGATAGATAGATAGATAGATAGATAGATAGATAGATAGATAGATAGATAGATAGATAGATAGATAGATAGATAGATAGATAGATAGATAGATAGATAGATAGATACTTTATTAATCCCAAGGGGAAATTCACATTGATTAAAACTATTGACTCAGTTTCAGTTTTTGTTCTAAAACTGACTTTATAACTTCTCATTTAAACACCATTGTGATTTGGTTGAAGGCTCTGACCTACTCGTGAATATTGATGAGTTATTTTAGAGTTGGAAAACACATAGAAATAACCAAGATTTTTTGCAGCATAATTTTATTTTATCCCTATGATGGTAGCAGAATATTTTGAGCTTTACACTGTAAAGGGGATCATGTAAGAGTCTGACTCTGGCTTAATTACACAGAATTCTGAGGTTGAGTCGTGATCAGGGTTAATGATTAATTTTTTTCTTCATAGCACACGTCCAGCCTGAAACTTGAGGCAATTGGAACATACAGAAGAAGACACCTGGACATTAATCCAGTGTCTTCTGGGTTCTCATGATCTTGAAGTTGTGTTTTTTTCCAGGCCTAGTCCACATGAGGGCACATATTTTGTAACCAAAAGTGTTCAATTTTGTTTCAGTCCAAATGCAGTGTCGTTGCTGAGAAGACTCATTGCGATATCATATCGAACTGAGTTTAAAATCCAATTTGTGTAGTCATTTGTGTATTTTCAAAGAGCAATGGGCTTGCATTTAATATCAACTAAAGGACATCATTTAAGTCTTATAGTATAGAGGCTACAGTTCTAATATCCTTTAAAGGTTTTTTATTTGTTTCAAAAATGATGTGCTACAAATGAGAATAGTTTCCTGTTAGAGCATTAAGTTGGAAAACATTGAGAAATAATATTATAGTTAAAGCTGATATGTGATTAAGACTTAGATTAAGATAGCAGCGGTGGGACAGTTGTTAAGACCTATGTGCTCAGAGTTGTGACACCCGTATTTGTTTCTGTAGTACTAATGTATAATTATGTTCATATTCCTCTTTTTTAGGTTTAGAGACCCTCGCTCACACCGCTGTCATCAGGCTCAAGTGGCATTCCAAGTGTGTGTTCGTCCTGGTTCTTATAAGGTTGGAGCTCAAAGCCTTGGTATAGTGGAAGCATTGGACCCTCGTTTCAGCAACAGTGAAATTGAGTGGATTACTAAGGAAAAAGGTGGCACTCTCCTGTATGGACTTCTTATCCGAGTTGAGTGATGAATACAAATGCGACCTGTCCCACTTTGAGAGCATTTGAAATTGTTGTTCTTTAATGGCACTTCTCATGTAGACTAAAATATGGAAGTTAACCAAGCTGTTCACCTAAGTTGTTAGAGCACAACTTGGCACATCTTTGGAGAAATGGATGGAGGAAGCAAATCAGAATCCTTGGCTAAATGCAAAAGCTTTGGGAAGTTGACCAAATTTTTTTTTTTGTGTGGAAAGGACATGAGGCTGGCACAGAACACCTTGAAGGTGACCTGATATGGACAAGATAATTAATATTGAGATTTTCACACCTGCTTAGCAGATCCTTAAATTCTTAAGAGTTGAGGCAGCAAAAATATTTTTTTATTTTGTGTTACAATGTGAAATGTAGTATGGCAGAAATCTACACCAGATTTACATCTGTTTTTAATTGGTCTTCTGAATAGACCAGTTGGTCTGATTTCTCTCAGACATACCAGGTATGTTTTTTAAATAGTTACAAGAAGAATCCAAAGCACTTTATAATGGCATTTCTGGAGCCCAACATCCATAGCCTGCTTAAGACTGCTACGAAATGTAAACTGGGAAAAATTACTCCCCGGAGGATTTATAGATGTCCTCAGGTTCGTATGCAGCTATCACTTCTAGAAAATCTTTTTTCCCTGTAATCAACATCAATGTCTAGGTAAAGCAGAGAGAATAAAATCAAGCCATCTAGGTGTTACAGCTACTGCTGCCATCAAACTGGCAACCACATTTTTTTTTTTCCTTTAATTAAAACTTTTTATTGGGACATCAGTGACTAACAATCAAAACTACTTTCTCTTCACTGGAACATTTTTTATATGTACTTTTTTCCCTTTAAAATCAAACCGTGTATATATAGATATGCTACCCCAGCTTCACAGATATTATTACTGCAGTTTAACCAGTTCACTTACATTCAGGATACTCTGTTACCTGCACTGTTTACACTACAAACTGACTTTTGTTCTTTGGGATTACTTCATACTGGAAATTTAAAAAAAAAAAAAAAAAAAAAAACATCAATGAGCATGATCAGTCCAACCAAATGGTGACTACAAAACTTGAAATGAAGGAGCACAATTGCAAAAGCTGAACCTGTTGTCTGAATCTTCTTGGTGACGATCTTTTCAGTTTTCTTTGTTCTCATTGTTTTGTCCAGTGTTCACTTCCCTGAAGTACCTCATTTTCTTGAGGTTGCCTTTCTGCTCATGTGAGGCATAGTGATGTTAAAGGATTGTTGAACCACTGTCACACACATTGCTTTTTTGGGTTTGTTGAATACCAATGTTACAGAAGTTCTGAAGGCGTTTTGTGCCTAATGAAGAGTTTGCAGAAGGTTTCATACATACTTAATGTTGCATGATTCCGGTAGAAAGCAGGGTCGTGAACCTCGTATCCCCATCATGTCCAAGAATGATGAGAGAACATTCTTAGTTATAGAATGTTTATTAAGTCCACATCTGAGTGATATGCTTGAAATATTTGCAAACAGCTGGGTGACTGATTGTTTACCTGTTAGGCCTGTGAATCTTTAACAAAATCCTAGTTATCAGGAATTCATTTTAAAACACACCTTGTTCCAGCATTGAGGGTTCTTCACAGATTTGCAGGTGATGCCACTTCTGAAGATTGCCCTTTCTCAAATTGAATATTAGGAGTTTACACACCAATGTAAGCATTTTGCAGTAAAATCTTCCTATGCTGTTGTAAAAGTGCACTCTCCTAACAATTACTAAAATTCCTCCTATCTGGTAAATACTTTGTTGGACATGCCCTCTTATTTACTGGTGTGTGAAATTCTAAAGCCTTACCTGCTACATGTAAAGCTGTTTGTTTAGACCACTAGAATAAGGGGGGTACCAAGTAGATTTCTTGAGTCAAAAAATTTGAACTGGCCAGATTAGAATTAAAAAGTAAAATCTAGTGGTAAAGGTATAAAGATTTTGGATTTTACTTTACAGATGACACCATTATATTTTGACACTAGTGGTGTACTTTCATAATATGCGTATATATTTGCATGAATGACAGCAAAGCTTCCTTTATGTGTTGCTGCATTGCAGATAGCACATCTAACATTTGTCTTTACATCTATAACTACAGTTCATTTATTTGTGGGGAAAATATGCAAGATTTTTCTGTTAGTAGCCAGATTTAATTATACAATATGCAACGTCAATTGCATTTCCCCCCCCCCCCCCCCCCATACAGCTCCCATATAATTTGTCATCTTTATGTGCTGAATGGGGGACCCAGCACCAGTTGCCATTCATTGTGTAGTTATTTTTATAAATGTAGGAGGCCTGCTGTGTTCTTTGGCAGTGATCAGGTAGGCTCCTTAATTTCTCCTTTTGTCTACTTAGAATACTACAGACTATTACAATGCACTGAAATATGTCTTTTTTTTTTGTTTGTTTTTATTACCAAACGTTGAAGGAGTTTCTAGAAAATAAACTTTAATCTTTGTATGGCTTTTATACAGCACACAGTCCATATGTCATCCCTGGCAGCTTCAGACTCGCTGTGCTATATGAAATCCATCGTTGCCTTTTGAATGATGGAGTCCATTTTCTTTGAGGCTTCTAGATAAAGGTGTTTGCCAATCAATGTCATTTATTTATTCAAAGAAGAAAAGACTTGTTTAAAGAAAATATAATTAAAACATGTGAATATTTGAGCTCTTCAGCCCTGAAGATGCAATTTTGTTTTACTTATTTATTTTTTCCATATATTTTGTTGTACAGACTGTTACATATATCATATCTTCCTAATTTGTACAGAACAAAAAATAATGCACATTGTATGAAACAAATTGCCTGCCTGTTTTGTTTTTTAAATCTTACAGAAATGTGTAACTGGTGATCTGCGAATTGAAGCTATAACTTTTGTACCCTGACACATTTTTAGTGGCAAGAAAGTAGTATTGCCTTGTAAAACCATGCCAGAAATTATTGTGCTGTGTTAAGCTGATGTTACATTACACAACTTCTAGTTGGAGGACATGTCACACTTGACAACTGCAGTTGCTGGTCTCATCAGCTGAATATGCCATATTGCAGAACTAGAAATCACAGGATGTATCAAATTTGATAACTGCATAATGGGTTTCTAGCAGAGTTTTGCATTCCAAAGTATCCTGAGCTTGCCCCTTTATCCTGACAGCCAATAGAAGGCTTTACACATACTGTGAGTTGAGTTTAGCCACAATCTCTACCCCCATTCTGTTGTGTGGTACATAAAACATGCAACATGTTTGTCAGGTCCAAAACATCCGCATTCCTTATTCTTCCAAGCTGCATTATATGCATTGTATGTACTTAATGGGTGAGGTCTCATTTGATTGTAAACTGTCATGCCCACAGAGCCCGCCTCTACAACTTAAGACAAAATCAACCATCTTGGAAAGCCTGTTTGATTTTGTTACAGTGAGTAACAGACTGGTTTGGAAGAGTCGCTGGGTATGTTATACTGCACGGCTGAAGATCACAGAAGTATGCCTCACTGCCCTTGACTCACTAAGATTATGTAAGTGAAGTCTACAACTGAAAATCGCTGGTAAAGTCGTGTAGTGTGACATAGACTTCATTGTAATTTTTAAGCAGAGAGGTCTTCAACAGTTGGTCAGATTTCTTTATGGAATGGTGTACATGTAGCCGCATCTGTATATACATTGTTAAATAAGAACAAAACTGTGATAAGCGAGAGGAGATCATTCTGTCCATCAAGTATTAACCATGTACTTAAGGTTAAAAGTTAAACTTACAATGGGAACATTTTTCCAATTTAAGCAACAATTTCTTGTCCAAACTAATTTTTTTAAAATGAATCTGCTAAACATTTAATTAAAATCATAGAAAGTGGTTTACAAGAAAAGTATACTGGTCTGGTTAAATTTAGTTAACATGCCATATTGTGGACTAGCATCATATGTGTGGCTGGCTCCTGTTTTAAAAATCTGTTATCAGAATAAGCTTTTTAACAGGAGAGTGAGTAGAGAAAATAGTAGTTGTCTGAAATACTGCACTTCTCTGAATCCAGTAGACAAGTGTTAACAGTAGTATTGGAAGCCAGAGAATTGCGATAGATCATCCATCCATCCATTATCCAACCCGCTATATCCTAACTACAGGGTCACGGGGGTCTGCTGGAGCCAATCCCAGCCAACACAGGGCGCAAGGCAGGAAACAAACCCCGGGCAGGGCACCAGCCCACCGCAGGGTGCGCACACACACACACTAGGGCAATTTTAGGATCACCAATGCACCTAACCTGCATGTCTTTGGACTGTGGGAGGAAACCGGAGCACCCAGAGGAAACCCATGCAGACACGGGGAGAACATGCAAACTCCGCCGAGGGTGGACCCGGGAAGCGAACCCGGGTGCGATAGATCACTTAAGTTGAATGTGTGTGTGTGCCCTGGTCCTAGGTTTCACTTTTGCTCTTCACAATAAAGCGTAACCGGCCTGAATGGAGCTTTTTATTTACTGAATATGTAAAATTATCAAAACAACAGCTAGAGATAGGAAGATAGGAAAGAATCCAGTTAGCAGTTAATGTTTTCTGAGCCCCAATGTAGGTGAGTTAGTTGTTTCTAACCTGCTTTGTCCTTAACAGGGATGTTTTGTGCTGATTCCTATCCCAGCCAGCAATATAGCGCAAGGCAAGAACAGTTCCTGAACAGGGCACCAGTCCATCACAGTGTAAGCACATCCACCCACTAGAGCCAATTTAATGTTGCCATTCCAACCAATCTGACTATGGAAGAAAACCTACACAAACACAGGGTGAACATGCAAATTCCACACAGGGAAGACCCAGGATGCAAACCCTGGTCACCTTACCATGAGGCAGCAGCGCTACCACTGTGTTGCCGTGCTGCCTTCCCAATGTAGGTAAGTTCAATAAAGTATGAGTAGAACCTTTTTGTTTTAGAGAAGTATTCCCTTAAAGCCACTGTGTCAAAAGCACAAAACATGTCAACTTTGTATGAGATGTGGCATCATTGAAAATGAATCAGTCATAAAACCCATGGATGACAACATCTACTGGCCTGTGATTAGACTGAGAGTGTCTTCTCAAGTATGTGTGTGAAACGTTAACTTTTGAAAAAACAGTCATTCTCCAACCTGCTATAACCTAACACAGGGTCACGGGGGACTGCGGGGGTCCTGCAGGGCATGAACAAACCCCTGGCAGGGCACACACACCAAGCACACACTAGGGACAATTTAGGATCGCCAATGCACCTAACCTGCATGTCTTTGGACTGTGGGAGGAAACCGGAGCACCCAGAGGAAGCCCACGCAGACACGGGGAGAACATGCAAACTCCACGCAGGGAGGACCCGAGAAGTGAACCCAAACTACCACTGCGCCACCATGCCACCCTTTGAAAAAACAGTTTATTTCAAAAAGAATACATAAAGGTCTGACAAATGGAGATTATTCTTGAACAGCAAAAGGTACAGATAAACAATGTTTAGCATGTCCAGTTAAAGTCACAAGTTTACATACACTTAGGGTGGATTCTTTAAAACTCACTTTATAATGGATTTTATACTAACAAACTATACATTTGGTGTATCTTTTAAGACATTTTCTTTGTGCTGTTCACAGACAGATTATTTCAATTTTTAATGGCTATATCACAATCCCAGTGAGTCACAACTTTACAGTCACTTTGTTAACCGCGCCTTTAAACAGCTTGGAAAATTCCAGAAAATGTTCAACCTTTAGGCAATTAAACAATCACCTTCTGATAGCCGGCAGCTGACCAGGAGAAATAACCGGCAGTGAGAAATTAAAAGTCAATCACTCAGCGGGTGGTGGAAACTTAAAGCCGACGGTCTCTTAGTGATTCAACTGAACGCGGAAAGCACCGAAGTTACTACAAAAAAACGGAGAAGATGACATCAACACTAAACGTAAGTTCTATCTGCTCTCTGCCCCTTGAGGGCATGTTTATATGTTGTATGTCCTGCAGCATGTACAGTTCAGGCTTTCCGGCCAACAGTGTAGACAGCTTCACCTGCCAAAAGTGTTTAGTTAATTTAGAGTTGGTCGGGAAAATACGTGAATTGGAGGACCACGTTAGGAATCTGATAGCAATTAGGCAAACCGAAAATTGGATCGACTGGGTTTGTTTAGACAATTCGGCTACTTCTGATTCGGCTTCAGTCTCTCCTGGCCCCACTGTAGTCAGTGCACGGCCGAAGTCAGCAGCACCAATTCAGCCACAGGGCGAGTGGGTAACAGTAAGATGGGGGTCTAAGAAGCCAAAATTTAGTACCCCAGCATCCAGGTCACCAATTCGGGCCCAGAATAGATTCTCAGCACTCCACAGTGCACCTGTGGAAGCTGAGAATAACAAAGTGCTCATAATTGGCGATTCCATAGTGTGGAATGTTAGAATTCCAAACTATGTTAAACCAGCAGTTAATGTTAAGTGCCTCGCAGGGGCCAAGATTTCTGGCATAGAGGCCGCTTTGGACCGTGTCGCCGACAATGAAGTATCTACCTTATTGCTGCATGTCAGCACTAATGATATTTATTCACAGCAATCTGAGGTATTAAAGAGGAATTTCATCTCTCTATACATCAAAGCTAAAAGAAAATGTCGGAATTTAGTTGTATCTGGCCCCTTGCCAAGATTATATAGAGTGGATGTGGTTTATAGCAGATTGCATTCCCTTCACTGCTGGCTATAAACCTGGTGTGCAAATAGAAGCATAGCGTTTGTGAACAATTGGGATGATTTTTGGAAAAGTCCTGGATTTTTCAAAAGAGATGGTCTTCATCCTAACTGGAGGGGATCTTATGTATTCCAAAATATGGCAGCAAAACTGCCTGGTTGTCTGATTAGAGCACCATCCAGGCCGCAGTCATGTGATCTTAAATCACAGGCTGTTGTTTATCCCACCTGTTACTATCCTGAAGCTGTTACCCAAAATCCCTGTTGTGGGGCATCCAGTAAATTTAGTCTTGATACAAACCTTAAATTAACTGATAACCAAAAAATAAGGTGTATAATTAGACCAAGGGATAAAACCAGACCCTCCACCAGGGGCATCTGTAATATATTTATTGTTTTAATTTGAAGTAAATTTCTATCACCAGTTCAGAAAGAACCATGCAGTTTTAAATGCTGCTTATTGAACATTCGCTCTCTTGGCAGTAAAGCTGTTTTGGTAAATGATATTATATTAAGTACAAAATCTGATCTGTGTCTTCTCACTGAAACCTGGCTTAGTAAATGTGACACTGTTCCCTTAGCTGAGGCGTCACCAGATGGCTACTCGTTCCTTCATAAGTCTATAGAGATTCTGGTCGAGGAGGAGGCCTTGGAATAATTCACTGTAGCAAAATGCAAATCACTTCTAAAAATTTAGGCAACTTTACATCCTTTGAGGCATTCATTTTAAATATTAAAACAGATTCCAGCACAATTATAGTGCTAGTCTACAGACCACCAGGGCCATATTCATTGTTCATGACTGAATTTAGCAACCTTCTATCTGATTTGGCTGTAAATTATGATCACGTAGTACTGATGGGGGATTTTAATGTACACGTTGATGTGGAAACTGACACTTTTAGCAAATGTTTTACTTATTTGTTAAATTCAGTAGGATTTTGTCAGATTGTCAAAGGTCCAACTCATAATCATAACCACACATTAGATTTAATTATAACTTACAAAGTTGAAATTCAAAATTATAATATTACTCCATTAAATGGAGTTATTTCCGATCACTACTTAATTACATTTGATATAGTCCTACCCTTGCCAACACACTCACAGATTAAAACAAAGACATTGCGACATCTAGATTGTAATTCTGCTTCAAATTTTGTAGATACTTTGAGTAAGTCGAGTGTAATTGTGGAAAACCATTTAGATCAGTTAACATCAAATGTAAACGTGGAAAACAATTTAGATCAGCTAACATCACATTATAATGTGACCTTGAGAGATGCTCTGGACACAGTGGCTCCCCTTTAAACAAAAGTGATCAAAGCACATAGAAACTCTCCCTGGTTTAATGAAAACACTCAAGCTCTTAAATTAGAGTGTCGAAAACTGGAGCGCAGATGGAGAACAACAAAGCTACATGTCTGTCAAATTGCATGGACAGAGAGTGTTAATAAATATAAAAAAGCTCTCTTTAAAGCTTGCTCAGAATACTATTCTACAATAATAGATAGCAATAATAAAAATCCTCGGGTACTGTTTAGAACAGTAGCTAAATTAACAAATGGAAATTCAGATCAACAGTGCAAAATACCAACAGACATTAGCAGACTTTATGAACTTCTTCAATGAGAAAATTAAAAATATAAGATCCCAGATCTCAGCATCACAGTATAAACCACATACTAGCTTAGCAGACCCTGTCTCACCTTGTATTCAGTACTTTACTAATTTTAATCCTGTAACTGAGCAGGAAGTCTTAACTTTCATTTCTAAAATGAAGCCCACTACTTGTTCCCTAGATCCAGTGCCAACAAAACTAGTAAAAAGTGCAATGGATGTTCTTGCAGCACCTATTTTAAACATTATCAATATTTCATTATTGCATGGCACCGTACCTGAAGCACTAAAAGTGTCAGTCATTAAACCATTACTTAAAAAGGTCAGACCTAGACCCACACATACTAAATAATTATAGGCCTATTTCAAATTTACCCATTAATTTTACTGAATCAGCCTGCAATCTAGGAGTTATCTTTGACTCTAGCATGTCATTTAAAGCGCATATTACAAAGTTGTCCAAATCATGTTTCTTCCATCTTAAAAATGTTAGAAAATTAAGGCTCTTTCTAAATAAACAGGATTCTGAGAAATTAATTCACGCATTTATTTCTAGTAGGATTGACTACTGCAATGCGGTGTTCACTGGATGTTCTAACTGTTCTTTATACAGCCTCCAGTTAATCTAAAATGCAGCTGCAAGAATTATTACAAGAACAAGAAAATACGAACACATAACTCCAGTTCTTAAATCCTTACACTGGCTTCCGGTTAAGTTTAGGGCAGATTTCAAAATCCTCCTTTTAACATATAAAGCATTAAATGGCCAAGGTCCGGCTTACTTGTCTGAACTTATCATGACTTACAAACCAGATTGCACATTAAGATCTCAAGATGCCGGTCTGCTTAGGATTCCAAGGATTAATAAAGTAACAGTGGGAGGTTGAGCTTTTAGTTACAGGGCCCCTAAACTGTGGAATGGTCTGCCTGCTACTATAAGAGATGCCCCTTCGGTCTCAGCTTTTAAATCCTGGCTGAAGACTCACTACTTCAGTTTAGCATATCCTGACTAGAGCTGCTGATTAACTGTACAGACTGCATCTCTGTTGTTAGTCATTAGCACTAAAACGTAAGTAATATGACCCTCACCTATTCTGTTTCTCTTCTCGGTACTCGCCACGGCCCACCTGTCAAGTTGTTTTGCCTGCATAAGGTAAAGTAATCCCTGATGGAGGATCGCAGGAATCGTGGGAAAGAGGGGTCCTTTCATTGGATTGGCTGGCCCAGTGCTGTTTCAGCTGTGGAATGGTCAAATGGGGGAGGCAGCTTGATGGATGAGGTCTCCAGGACTCTAAATATATCCAAATCTTATTATGTGATATCATCTACTGTTAAATTCTGTTCCATACATTCCTAAAATTTTTATTTTTATACTGTATTGAGGATTTGTTCTATTCTGTGTATTGTATTGTATTGTATTTTATTGTATTGACCCCCCTCTTTTGACACCCACTGCACGCCCAACCTACCTGGAAAGGGGTCTCTCTTTGAACTGCCTTTCCCAAGGTTTCTTCCATTTTTCCCTACAAGGGTTTTTTTGGGAGTTTTTCTTGTCTTCTTAGAGAGTCAAGGCTGGGGGGCTGTCAAGAGGCAGGGCCTGTTAAAGCCCATTGCGGTACTTCTTGTGTGATTTTAGGCTATACAAAAATAAATTGTATTGTATTGTATTGTATAGCCAGTTAGCCTAATTGGAGTCAACATGTGGATGTATGTTAAGGCCTACCATCGCACTCATTGCCCTTTGCTTGACATAATGTGAAAATCAAAAGGAAACACTATGGGATCACACAGCTGTGTGAAAAATGCCAAGGTTGGCCTGTGTTCATATTTGTTATATTTGCACTCCAAAGATGAACATGGGATAACTGTGCACAAGAATTGGCAAGTGCCAAAGCCAATAATATCAGTATCTCATACTGTTTTTAAAATATAAATATTGATCTATTTTGAATATTGAACTATTCAGCCAGTGTGCTGCAGCAGCTCTGACTTGTTTTTTGTGCAGCATTTGTCCATAGTGAATCATACAGTGCTGTATAATAGTTTATTGTTGTGTGTGTGAGATATACTCCCATAGAGCAGTGGCAGTAATATAATACCAACAGCAGTCAATACATCATGCACAGAAATCTTTAGAAAACATGGATTATTTATGAGTTACTAGAAGCTAATAAAGTTTATTCATTCTTAGTCCCGCAGGACCACATGTGATTCTCCAATACGAATACACATCTGAGGATGACCCACTAAAAGTGTGTAGTGAATAACAGTGAAACCACACACTGACAAGTCTGCTCCCACACCCACCCCCCATTCCTCCAGCCCGTGACGTTTGAACTGCTGCTGGGGTTTCAGGTTGAGAGCAAAATATACTGAAGAACAGACTTGACACTGAGAGAAAATAACAAGCTAATTTAATAGCTTTTTATCCATTCAGGAGCTCAGTAGTACAAGGTACCTGAAGATTAATAATTTGCAGGTTATAATGAGAATAGCAACAGCAGAGACAGACACACACATGGAGACCACCACATCTACTGGACTCCTCACTTTGAGAAGTGCCTCTGGCTGCTATGGTATCTTTCTATCATGTTAACTATTGCATCACTATGTAACATAACAATAGCAAGTACAGTTTAGGTAAGCATTATGGTCTGTAGCAATGCTGCAGCTATTTTGTTATGGTATGTTTGCATTTTCAGTTATTAATGTTAAATTTCTTTAGTAGTTTACTTAGACGTGCAATCAGAAGGCAAATGTTGTACAACCTCATCTGTGCATCCATTGGTGTCATTAGGCAGATTTGTTGATTTGGGTGTTTTGAGCACTGAAATCTGCATCTCCTGTGGCTCTTCACTACCAGCTCTCTTATTTGCAGTCTCTTTGACTGAGTGTGACACACCGTTTACTTCAGATTCATATTTTGCTGTTCATATTTTCATGAATATAGCTGCCAATTCTTTCAGGCTTGTATGGACTCCATTATTGTCTCAGATGTGCAAGAGAAAAACACACACAGCACCTGTGACATCATATTGTCCACGTTTACCACTCGTAATTCATGCCATTGAACGCCAATGTATAATCTGATGCTACAGAAAGGCTTTTCCCCTTGTAAGAGATTTATTTTTAAGACCTGCAATGTGCTCTCTGCGCATGTGACACATTTATATGTCTATTAAGGTTTTCTTTTAGGAAACTTTCAACGGTAGAAGGTCCATCGTAGACAGACATGTGGCGTTGGTTTGGTTTAGAAATGTGACACACAGTGTGCCATCTAATTGTTCCCACCCAGTTTTAAGCAAAATTCTCTTGTGGTGGTCTCCAGGTGTATTATGCATCTAACTTTCATCATAAACCTTAATTTGTGTGTTGTCATAAACCTCTGAATCCTTTATGTAGAGGTTTCTCCTATCTTTCAATTATAATTGTTGGTCTTTTTGCTTATGTGTAGCACTTTGCACACTTTGGTTTTATGTTAAATTGCATTTTCCAAGTGTTTGCTCAGGACTGAAGATTGTCGAGGTCTTTTTTGAATTGTTGCTGCTGCCTCCTCATTGTCTGCCATTCCTCCTTAGTATGAACTGCAAATGTCACAAGATTACTAACTGCATAAGAATCGTCATTAAAATAAGTTGAGCAAAGCAATGGTCCAAGCACAGACCCCTGGGACCTCCACTGATGTCCTCACTCCACACGGGGCATTCTTCTGTTGTCTGTACTCTTTGTCTCCTGCCAGCTAACCAAATAAATTGTGATCCAGTAGGTTACCTCTGATGCCAACAGCTTCTTGCTTCAAAACTAATCTTCGATGAGGGACTGTGTCAAAGGCTTTTTGAAACTTTAAGTAAATGTTGTTTGCATTTGTTAACTGTTTTATTCGCCTGCTCCAAAATAACCACCATGGTTGAGTGCAGATGACTTTTCACAAGCTTTAAGGTTGAGACGTTGAGCTCACATCCAACATTACTCAACTGCAAAACTGCAATATGACTTAAATATAAAAACGTCTTGAAAAGAACACATTGATAAGATTCAAAAACCTAAAACTCTTTCAGACCTGAGGGATTCTCTTTTCCATTTGTGTTTCTGTTAAAATGTTGTTTTGTGTTCTGAAGCTCATTCTTTAGGTCTTGGAAATTTGCCTGATGAGATGAATTTGATGGTAGGTCATATCAACAAGGTACGTGACAAATGCACTGTTCCATTAGCTAGTGACGTAGACATCAACCCTTGGAGGCAGAAATCCATATATTCATAGCTTCAAAATATATAAATTGGCAGAACTCCTTAGAACGTAAAAATTAGTAGCCCAAAAAACAAAAACTGCCATAATTTATCCATTACCATTCTAGCAGGCAGGGCTGGTGCCACCATTAAGGTGTACCAGGCATTTGCTGAGGGATCATATCGTAATGGTGGGGGGTAACTGCACAGGTTAGCTACCAAACAGTCACTTGGATCACTAATAAGCTTGGTCTGTGGCACAAAATAGCGTAGCACCGACACTGCTGGCACGTGACACAGTGTATCCATATTTTTGTTGCCTGTGTATTGAGTGAGTACAATGTGCTTTTTAAAATTCATCTTTTAATATACAAGCACCATAGAATCTAAAAAGTATCATAGGATACAGAAATGTTCAGGGATTTACATTCATATATAAGAGTAAATTAGTGATGGTTTCACATTTTCAATACGTTTTTCTAGCCTTATGGTGACTACTGAATTTCAGGGTTTGAAAATATTGAGTTTAATAGGCTTTTTACCTTTGCTGATCAGTGAATTTGCTGGTGTGACCATGAAGGTTTCCTAATAATGGTTAATAATGAATCAAGCTTTATCACTTAAACTAAAAAGCACATGTGCATGTTCATACGCTGTATGGCCAAAAGTTTGTGGACACCTGACCATCACACCTATGTGAGCTTGTTGGACATCCCATTCCAAAACCAACCAGGGGCAATCATATGGGGTTTGGGCCACCGACATGCATAACAGCTTCCATTCTTCTGAAAGGCTTTCCACAAGACTTTGGAGCATTTGTGAGGTCCGGTACTGATGCTGGATGAGAGGACCAGGCTCACAGTCAGCATTCCAATTCATCAATAGGGGTCAGGTCAGGGCTCTGTGTAGGCCACTTAAGTTCCTCCATGTCTTTATGGACTTGACCTTGTGCACTAGGGCTAAAACAGAAAAGGACCTACACCAAACTGTTGCCATGAAGTTGAATGCACACCATTGTCTAAATTGACTTTGTATGTTCCAACATTACCAGGACCCTTCACTGGAGCCAAGCCCAAAACATTGCATAGGAGTCTAAACCAATCAGGTCAGCAGAGAGTGTTCTATTCATGAAAACCTTGTTTAATATACGGAGCCTTGACTCATTTGAACATGAGCTTATTAATTTTGATATGACATTCCATTAGTACTTGCACCTTAGCTACCAAGCACCTTAGATGTTGACGTATCTCTTAAGAGCCCAGAAATGAACTTCTGCTCTACTGATTTAATTAATCTATTTGATGACAGACCCGGAAAATTTAACCTGTTTAGTCTCAAGCAGAGGAAACTGCATGGGGACCTAATCCGGCTCCACAAATTCATTGATAATGTAGATCCAGTAGAATTCTTACAACTTAGCGTTGAATCAGATACTGGAACACAGCAGTGGCAATTAAGGGGATGGGCATTTAGGATGGAAGGTAGGAAGAACTTCTTTTCTCAAAGAGTTGTGGGAATCTGAAACAAAACTACTAAGTCATGTAGCTGAAGCAGACACCTTGATAAACCTTTAAGAAGAGTCTGGATGAGAAAATAGGACAACTTAGCTATTAGCTAAACAAACAAAGCTTGATGGATTGAATGATCTCATCTCAGTTATCAAATGTCTTATCTTATTTAATCAAAGGGTTAAATTATTCAAATCCCCCCTCTTTCTAACCTTTAGTAAGAAACAGTATTTGCATTTGTTCCTAGCAGGTGTATTTAAAACTATTGAATGCATGCACATTTTATAGGGAAATGTTGACATTTGTCAATATTTAAACACAGACTTGAGGCCAATGAGAACTGACTAATCCATCCATTTTCCAACTCGCTGAATCCGAACACAGGGTCACGGGGGTCTGATGGAGCCAATCCCAGCCAACACAGGGCACAAGGCAGGAACCAATCCCGGGCAGGGTGCCAACCCACTGCAGGACACACACAAACACACCCACACACCAAGCACACACTAGGGCCAATTTGGAATTGCCAATCCACCTAACCAGCATGTCTTTGGACTGTGGGAAGAAACCGGAGCGCCCGGAGGAAACCCACACAGACACGGGGAGAACATGCAAACTCCACGCAGGGAGGACCCGGGAAGCGAACCCAGGTCCCCAGATCTCCCAACTGCGAGGCAGCAGCGCTACCCACTGCACCACCGTGCCGCCCACTGACTAATCATCTTTTCAAAAAATAAATTGATATTTTCAGCTAACTGACTAGATAGATAGATACTTTATTAATCCCAAGGGGAAATTCACATACTCCAGCAGCACCTTACTGATACAAAAAAACAATATTAAATTAAAGATTGATAGTAATGCAGGTAAAAACAGACAATAACTTTATATAATGTTAACGTTTACCCCCCCAGGTGGAATTGAAGAGTCGCATAGTTTGGGGGAGGAACGATCTTCTCAGTCTGTCAGTGGAGCAGGACAGTGACAGCAGTCTGTCGGTGAAGCTGCTCTTCTGTCTAGAGATGACACTGTTTAGTGGACTAATAAAGAAAGTTCCACTTGCAGCAAACAGGCCAATAATACCAATATTTCTGTGTAAAAGAACAATTTGCATAATTAAACCGGATGAGATATAGTGTAATGGGGCGACCTCCTCTGTTTAATATTCTAGACGTACCCCTGGATGTATGTACAGTGTGTGAGCGTCTCAGTGATGACATTTTGTAATTCTGCACACAAACGCGCTCATCCCCAAAACACCTTCCCTTCGTTCACCCATCATCTGCACACATTACTTTGTGTAGTACAATGGAAAGGGTGAAAGTACCAGTGCTGTAAAATTATTTACTGTATGTCAATCGGCCAACATTTATGTTGAAAACTATTAGGCCAAAAGACCACCCAGCCCCCACTGGCCATTCCACCTAACATTGATGTTCTAAATTAGTCCTTATGGTTTACAGGCTTCACATGGAAGAATTTGATGATGATGGTCATGTGGACATCTAGGACACCCGCCATTCAATCCGTAAATGCAGGGGGCAGCATGGTGCCTTGATCAGGTGGTGGTGGCACAGATCACCCCCACAGAAGAACCAGAAAAGGCAGCAGAGAATAGCACAGATTACTACGGAATTGCAGAATCCAGAGGAAAATGATAATTCAGTGCCCATAAGACTTAAAGGGTACAACTAAAATGTAATGCTCCAACAATGGATGCCCTTTCATTTCCTTCCTGAATGCCTTACTGACCTGTTAGCTGGGGGTCCTGACTGAAAGTATGAAGAACTTGACATTTTATGTTTCCTTTTAAGAAAAATGAGACCATCAATACTGCATGAAGCTTGGACCTCTCCAAGGGAAGCTTTAAACACCAACTCACTGGCTACAGACGTACTGTACATTTGACCAGACAATCCAGCATTGGGAATTTGGCTGCTTTCTCTTTCCACTATGCTAGAGGACTGCACTTGAGAGCAATTCAAGATCCAATTCTGTGTAACACCATCCTCCTCTTACCTGTAATCTGCCCTGATTTCTGAATCCGTATTAGTGAAAGGTGTAGCAATGATTCGAGCACTTGTTCTCCCATTTCTGGCTCATGAGAGCTACAGTAACTGCAACTTGCTGCTCCCAGTAGCCCTTGAGCATGTTATGAGCACTGTTTCAATACAGTTAGAAGTTTGCAGATGATTTGAAAACAAACCTGTGCATGCAGTAGTGCAACGGGGATACCAGGACTCCACCAATCCCAGAGCTCGGCAACCTGTGGCTCTTTGACATTTTCATGTGTTGACATATCATTTGATAATACTTTCGTAAAGATAAATAATTTATTTATGGGTTAATATTATTATTTTTCATTTAGATATTTCTTTAGCTATATGTGAATCGGACGGTCCGTCTCGCGTCTCTGTTGGTTTAACCTCTTAACTGCATCATCTACATCGCCTCTGTCATTTTGTTCAATGGTAAAATCATATGCTCTCCAGAGTTTTCTTCAGTACCAGAGATTAGATGTATGCTTCAACGTTTATTGAGATTCCTAATTCTTTCGTATACTTAATCGTCACCATGCCTTCCCAGGTCTTCGTAAACATGATAATATTTTCTCCTATTTACATATTACAGCAGAGGCAGACTGGGCATTAGGGCATTTCGGCAATGCCCGGTGGGCCGCAGACTCTCGTCTGGTCATAAGTCGGCCATTTCATGAAATAAATTTTATGTACTGGTTACTGTTTGACATTAAAATTAATTTTCTAAACTACTAAACCTTATCTGTCCAGTACTGCGATTTATATAGTCCTATATACTATACCGTATTACGTCATCAAGTTGTTTTAGTTGTCAGTACTAAGGTGACCAAAATTTTTTGGGACAATCTTGTGACATGGGGG
Source organism: Erpetoichthys calabaricus (assembly GCF_900747795.2). Lineage (NCBI taxonomy): Eukaryota > Metazoa > Chordata > Cladistia > Polypteriformes > Polypteridae > Erpetoichthys > Erpetoichthys calabaricus. The sequence continues at coordinate 276,127,056 of NC_041396.2, read as the reverse complement.
GTGGGGGGGTGCTAGAATGTACAGATCATGAGTAGGGACTCTAAACACTACAGAGTACAAAGCGAAAGCTTATCACATGATTTCTCGCCAAAGTTGCAGGGTGCGGTAAAGCATAACCTCCGTCAAAACACTGCGCATGTGCACCGAGTTCAAATTAAAAAAGTGAACCAGCTGAAACCGGGGACGAAATCTTAAACCGGGGACAGTTGTCCGAAAAAGGGGACTGTCCCCGGAAAACGGGGACGGATGGTCACCTTATCAGTACACAACGTTGCAGCAAAAAATTTGGTCAAAACTGCCTTTTGCCAGATTTGTGTTTCTTGAATGTCACTGTTTAACAAAGTGCGACTTTTGCAAATAATAATAATAACAATTTGGAGAAGAAAGAAAAAAGCGGTGACAGAATTAAAACATAATACAGTGGTACCTCTGGTCACGACCGTAATTCGTTCCAAAACTCTGGACACGACCTGATTTAGTCATGACCCAAATGTAATTTCCCCCATAAGATTGTATGTAAATACAATTAATCCATTCCAGACCACACGAACTGTATGTAAATATATTTTTTGTTTTTTTTTAGATTTTTAAGCACAAAAATAGTTAATTATACCACAGAATGCACAGTGTAATAGTAAACTAAATATAAAAACATTGAATAACACTGAGAAAACCTTGAACAACAAAGAAAACTAACATTGCAAGAGTTTGCGCTACACCATTATGAATCACTCGCAGTAAACACTTAGTTTGAAAAATCCTTAATTTATACAAAAACTATCCATAAACAACCAAGAAAACTAACCTTGCATGAGTCGAGTTCTGGCGTGAAGGAAGTGAGGAGGAAGCTAGGTGGAGAGGAGGTTACAGTTTTGAGGGAGAGTCCGGCTCCACGGCGGAGGGATGTTCTCCTTCAGGTGTTTTCTCTCTTGTGATTTCTTGGGTTTCTGGTGTTTTTAGCCATTTAGCTGGTGGAGCAGACTTCACGAAATAGCGGTCTAATGTGACTTTCCTTTTCCTGCGCACTAAAATTTTTTTTTGGAAATGCGAGACGACATGGTCGTTCATCATGTTTATCACTCTCTTCGCAACCGCTTTGTCACGGTGGTTCTTCTCAAAAAAAAATCCTGGCACTTGTTCCATTTTTCCATGATGGATTTTATTGCATCACTTCTTATATCCTCCCTTTCCTCTTCTTCCCCTAAGAATTTCTCCTCAGTGAGCAACTTATGCTGCTCCTGCTGGAGTTCAGCGAGTTCCTCCGTCGTCAGCTCCTCTTTGTGATCCAGGACCAGCTCCTCGATGTCCTCATTGTCCACTTCAAGACCCATGCTCTTGCCCATGGACACAATCTCATCCACAACAGGAGGCTCAAATCCTTTGAAATCGCATTCAAGCCAAAGTTTCTTCCAGGCCGAGTTCAAGGTCCAATATGTAACATCTTCCCAGGCTTTGTCGAAGAGGTTGATGCAATGAACAATATTAAAATGGTTCTTCCAGAACTCCTTCAGGGTCAAAGACGTTTCCTCTGTCACATTGAAACACCTGGCGAATAGTCCTTTGGTGAACAGCTTCTTAAAATTTGAGATAACCTGCTAGTCCATGGGCTGCAGAAGATGAGTCGTGTTAGGGGTGAGGAACATGACTTTAATAAAGTCGTAGCCCTTGACCATATCGTCAACCAAATTTGGAGAGTTAGCTGGTGCATTATCCATCAGAAGAAGGCATTTTTCAGGCATATTATTCTCTTCAAGATATCGCTTCACGGCGGGAGCCAAAGCCTTATGCAGCCTTTCCAAAAACAAGGTCCTTGTGACCCAACCCTTCGTGTTTGCCTTCCACATCATGAGCAGTCTGGCCTTGTTTACATTGTGCTGCTTGAAAGCACGAGTATTCTGGAATTGGTAAACGACTAGTAGCTTGATTTTTGCATCGCCATTAGCATTAGCATACAGCAAAATGGTTAATCTCTCCTTCATTGGTTTATGGCCGGGCATAGCCTTCTCTTCCTGGGTGATGTAGGTCCTCTCGGCATCTTCTTCCAGAACAATCCAGTCTCGTCGCAGTTGAACACTTGTTGTTTGGCGAACTTTTTGATAGTAACCCAATTTGTACGTGTTCAGAAATGTTCGTGACCAGAGGTTCTACTGTATGCAACAATCAGCACGTTTTGCTCTTTCTCATTAGATTGCAAAGCATAGATATCCTTTCACAGATGGAGAACATGTAAAAAAGTGATTTGGCGGAACATTTCTACTCTGAGTTCAAAAACAAAGAAGATATTATTAAAAAATGAAAGACACTCTACTATCTGCAAACTAATGTTCATGACAGAATCATTAAGATCGGTAAGAATGTGACAGATCAAAAGAGTAATGATATAAAAACAGCATCTGTATTTTCTTTGGCTTGTGACGTGAAGGAAATCACACATCTGGGATGGTGTGTTTCCAGTAAAGGCCTCAATGAAGAATTACTGCTTTTGATACCCCTTAAAGGAAAAACTCGAAGTGAAGATATCTCTGCAGCAATTTTGGAATTTTCAACTGTTATGGAAATTAACATCAATAAATTGGCATCTATCGGTTCAGATGGAGCACCCATTAATGACAGGTAAAAAATAAAGGCTTTGTTACCCTCTTCAAACAAAACTACTTTTGTTTGCAGAAGACTTAAAAAATGGAAATCTGTTTATTTCGACGCTTTAAAAAAACATCTGAAAGCTACTGGAAGTGTCATTGATGACAACTTCTTTCTGGCAGCTGTTGCAAAAACGCATGATTCATTTACTGGTTTCTCTGATTTCAGAGATGAGAAGTCCACTCTTTTGATCTTGACAAAACCACTTGTGGCAAATGGCAATCAAATACATTTTTCACCGTTTCCAACAGATGACAGAGCTCAATTTGAACTACAACTGTAGTAAACTGAGAATTAAGATTTTAAAGATTATGCAAAGAGCAGGGGAAGCAAAAGAAGAGGGAGACTGTTAGCAACTGAGAGTAATAGAGAATGTTTTCTTTTTTAAAGTTCTATTTCATGTGTACTAATAAATCAAAAACCTTTTGTGAATTATCCACCTGCCTCACACTGAAATTCTTTACCGAAGCATCCAGAGTCAACAAAGAATACCACAACAAGTAACAGACTTGAAAAGCAAAGAGTTGTGGTCTTCAAAATTTACATCTTTACAAGTGGAACTTGAAAACCTTGAAAGAGAAAAAGTGACTTTAGTCATGAATTACAAATGGACGGAACATTCCAACTGTGGAGAGGAGGAGCAACTGAATTTCGAAACGTGGAACAGCCTTCCAGACTATTATTGTCAACTCTAAATAGTATTGTTTGGAAATTTGATGATTTTTGGGTCCACTTATTCTTGTAAGCCAGATGTTCTCCAACATGAATGATATCAAATGCAAGCTAAGACGTCAGCTTAATGATGTAATCGTGGAATCATATTTAAAACTGAAGACTTCCAACTACTCACTGAACATCAAACAACTCTGTGGAAATACAATGTCAGAAGTCTCATTAAATAGTTTTTCTTTAGTTCCTATGAGTACTTGAAGTTTTGTTTTTGTGTTAAATGCATATATACCCATATTGCATTAAAAATCGTATCTCAATCCCCCTTCTCTACCCATTGCGGCTCTTTGTAAATCTTGGGTCAAACATTTAGGATAAAATGGCTCTTTGCTTAAAAAAGGTTGCTGACCCCTGAACAAGTGTGGACGCTAAAGTCGGAAGACAAAAACACCAATTTAAAATAAAAAGCAATTTCTTTATTCTTGGTGAGTCAGAGACTGCTGCCCCCCCCCAGCTCAGTGCCACGGACTGGTCAGATCAGACAGTCTGCAGCCCCACATGGGGCTTGCCTCTATATACCTTCTTCGTGCATTAAACAAAACAAATATATATACTGTATATCAGTTCATTTTGAGGTTATAGATAAATTATAATAGCTTACGACTCCCTGAATTGGAATGTGTACATTGCTTCTTTCAGATAAAGAGGTTATCAGAGCACTCACAGTTTTAAGAAATATGCTCAAATAATTTTAAGCAGGAATTCAGAAACTCACATTGATTTATAATATCACAGGGTGTTCTGTTAGTATCAAGAGGGCAGCATTTTCTCATAAAAGAATGCAAGTTAATCTAATAATTCTGTGCACAAGCTTAATTCTTTTTCTACCTAAATCAGTGTTTCTCAACCTTTACGTATTTGCGACCCTAATGTTTTTTTGAAACCCTAATAAAATTTATTCCTATATTTTTTGCTGCAGATACACCGCTTCAAGTTTAAAATTTTTAAATTTTAAAAAAGTTTAAAACTACGAATAGCAAGATTACGCCACATATGGCAACATTCGTGCCCCCTTTTTTGTTACTTCTGGGGGCGCACCCCACAGTTTGAGAACCGCTGTCCTAAATGAAGAAAAAATCATATAGCTCTCTGCAGCATGATTAATACAAAATACAGTTATTGGTATTGTGAGTTAAATACTTATAATCACTTCAGTTAATGTTTTTTTCTTTCTCACTAGCCAATAATGTTGAAGGGTTTTTGCAATCAACAAAAAATCAAGATACCAACCTTCGTAAACATTTTGCTCTTTGTTGATTTTGTCTAGCAGCCTGGTGCCTCGTGTGTAAACGATGTATATGCACAAAAATGTTGCATACGCCTGTTTCCACGCTCACTTTTAGATGTACAGTATAAAAACTAAAGTTGGTGTAACGGTACACACATTTTCATGGCAGCCTCAGGTCACGTGTACGCAAGTTTCTGCTCGGCTTTGTAAATGGGTGCTTCCCAGCGTCAAAGCAGTGCTACTGTTTCTTTGTGGTCTCCCTTTCTTTTTTAGATTCACATCCATAACGTGGGCTTTATCAAATACACTGAAATTATTTGCATATCATTTACAAATTCAAAGCACTTGATTGTAATCAATCTGTAACAATATAATGGCACACAGAACGGCCAAACTATTCCAGCTATCATGGCTGCTTTAGCATTGTTAGAAGACATTGCAAATGGAAGAATTAGAAGAGAGTGTATATTTACAGATCATACTGATTTCTTGTCTTATGATGATGACAGCTATCCTTTTGGCGCTTTGTTCTGAACTGGGGTCAGCTTTACAAAGACAGACCTTGAGGAATTGTGCTCTACCTGCTCTTTTGCATGTTCTGTCCACTGTCGGGTTTTCAGCCACAGGAGCTTTTCAACTTGAACTGGCCAACCGATCGGGTACATCACTGAGTCACGCCATGCCAGCTATATGGGATGGTATTATCCTCTTGTCATCCAGATATATATGATTTCCTTACACTGTGGTTAAACAGGCAAACATCAAAACGCAATTTGTGGTAACATCTGCTTTTACAAACATAATTGGTGTAGTTGACTGCATGCACATTGTTATAAAGGCACCTTCAGAGAATGACTTTAATTGAGTGGAAATGCTATTTAAATAATCAATGTGCAAATTATCTATGATGCGAGAATGCATCTCATTAATCTTGCGGAGAGATCTATACTGTAAGTGTCTCACCAATTACTTCAGCGGCTCACTGCTCAAACGATGTGAGCCCCACAATTCCATTACCTCCTCCAGTGGTGTTGACACACATACGGTTGGCCGCGACTCACCTTTTCACATCGACTTTGATATCTGACCACTTCTTTTTTTTAATTCCGGCACTGTGTGACTTTCTGACCTTGAACTTTTCAGTGCCATGCTGTCAGTTTCCTTTTGTTGCTTATACCACTGCTTAAGCCACCAAAATGTGTGTTTTTCCGTGACTCCACTTCACTGAGCAGGACCTCTATTTCGTATTTGTTTTTTACAGGTGCTTTTGTCATTGTCTTTTAACAAAACAATTAATGGAAAGGGCTATTTATATTGATTTGCATATTCAAATAGGTAAAATTCTGGTAGGAGTCAGGGTGAGACTGTAGGCTTGTGCATGTGTGTTAAAATTCACATTGATTGGGATTTATAAAGGAAAAGTGCACAGAACTTTGCTTACACACAGTTTTATGCATTTGAATTTCTTTGTGCATACGCACATTTCTAGTTTTGTCCATATGGCATGTTTTGGTGTGAATTCTATACAAGGCATTATACATGAGGCCCCTGGTCTTCTGGCAGAGAGAGTAGACCCTTTAGATTGACCAGAAAACAGGACACACTGCATACTCTTTTTATTTTTCTTTATCACCCCTTCTATGGTATGTAGTGGGTAGTGTACATGCTTGATGGCTTTATTGAGGTCTTGTGGATTAAACTGACTGTGCTGTTTACCTAATCATTTGATTCTGTTTGTCTGGCAGTCATACCCATCTGCTCAGTTTGGTGCAGTTCTTCAATAATTTTTATATTTCAGTACAATTAGGACTCTTCTTGGAGGATAACTGATTTTACATTGAGATTTATTTGTATATGATGTTGTCAGAGCCGGCCCTAGACAATTTCGGGCCCAAAGCAAACTGATACCGAGGGCCCCAGGCTGGGGCTTGGACGGCGTTGCGGTATCTTCAACTAATGGAAGTTCAGTCCTGGTGCTAGTGCTGCTGCTGCTAGAGCTAACTGTTTTCGTTAGAAAGCATTGCAAAGTGCCTTTTTGGGTAGCGAAGAATTCATCTTTTGCTGCTTTTTCTTTACGTTTTTGAGCACCTGATTTATATTTCTTTGGCGGGGGAACTGAAGACATTTGGAATACAATAATTTCAAACTGTGGAAATTCGGCGAGGCCTAACTACTATCTACAAGACGTTCTTTCTAACAAAATGGAAATATATTGATATGAAGGAAAGTGATGGCTTTACAAAGAGAAGGGCCTCTTTAATGCTGTGTCGAGAATGCAGAGCGGCCCTGACTGAAGCGTAAGTGGCCGCCTACTGAGGACAGAGGCACAGATGAGCCGTGGAGGCGGCAACAGGCGCGTGGGCCTGAGTGAAGATTGGAGTGCCGAGTGGAGATGTCCACCTGGAGTAATTAAGTGATGGAATATGTTGCCGTGAATTATATATATAAAAAAATTAGTAATAGAGGTTGGAGTGAAGGAGTCTGTTGCTCCATTGGGCCCTCCGCAGCAGCGTCGCATCACAGGAAAAAAAAACCTTGGGCACAGATCCCAGTCTCTTCATCTTTATAGGAATACAGATACAGTAAGTACAATCAATATATGACTAGTTACGAATGTTGAAGATAAGATTAACAATATTAGGACAGGTAGACAATTCAAGGTCAGGATTCCAAGTCACTGTTTTAAGAGGAATTATAAAGATTTGTCACACATGCATAATTTTAATTTGTTTTTTAATGCATTCCCTATTCCAGTATAATGAGGCGTTAAATTTTAATATTTGGCAAGTGGGGAAAAGTGAGATAAAAGATTGATAGTTTTAGTGCAGGTGGTGAATTCTATGGAAGCGCATTCTTGCCTCTCAAAAAAAGTATTATTTTGCAGTAATTATCGTGTTGTTTCACAAAGATACTGCTTGCTACCTACACTATCATTGTACACATGTGTTTCAGTCTTGTAGTGACAGGCCGTGAGGGAGACATTAAGTATGTTTTCTAAAGTTTCTGTAGTGTATCTGAATCTAAATAAATGTGAAATAATAGGTACTGTACCCATGATGAGAATTTAAATCCTCTTTATGGCATTTCAGTTAGTAGTGAAATTACATATCTTTTGAGTTTTGATGGAGAAATGTCAGGGTATTTTAAATATCTGGCAACAAACAGATATCTCACATTTTAGACAGGCTTTCCAATTGAGTTAACTAAATATTTCACTTCTTACTTATTTGTGTAATCACTGTTTAATGACTGTTACTAATAGAATGTGAAATATATTAATCGGTTGCACCTTACATTTATATGGAAAAATAAATGTCATTATAAAAAAGGTAGACATAATGGAATGTTTCGAACAGGAAGGACCAAGAGTTTGATTAATGAAATGGTATTCTTAAAGTATTTTCAATCATTTGTTAGTAGTACTAGGGTGTTGTATCATGTTAGCCATTATGAATGTAAACAAAAGCCAAGCAAAATGACACCTTTTATTGGCTAACTAAAAAGATCACAATATGCAAGCTTTCGAGGCAACTCAGGTGGAGGTCTGAGTTGCCTCGAAAGCTTGCATATTGTAATCTTTTTAGTTAGCCAATAAAAGGTGTTATTTTGCTTGGCTTTTCTCTACAATCATTTGTTAAAAATGTATCTGGATTTTGGTTTAAACTCCCTTCAAACATTTTTGAACATTTTGGTGGCATATTATTTCTTTTAAACAGTGATTCTGATATAAATAAACTGCCTAGTAAACTTTTGGAAAATTATTTAAAGAAATTACATAAAACCCCAATCTGAAATAATAAATACATTGTTCATTGCATTTGGGGTGAGTAGATAAAATCGGATTCTTTAAATAATATAAAGCTTTCTATAATTACCTTGAATCGTATTTAAAAATGGTCTTACAGGTGAGGAGAAAATAATAATTTGTATGTAGTAATATTACCATTTTAGATAAATAATTTATCAGCAAATATAAATGTTTTAAAACTCACATATTATCTGTGGCTTTCATGATGGAACTAAACAGGATTGTTAAATCTTTAAATTTTGCAAACAGACGTACTTGCCGTCTTTGCAGACAATTTAAGAACATGTTAACATATTAATAAGACTCTTACACTCTGTTAATTATAAGTTTATATTGTTGGTTTCTGTTATTGATTTAATTATGATATTAAAATAAGAAATGTGTCCTCTCTGTACACTTTTTACTTACATAGGAAAAAAATCAAAATGTTATTTACACGTTGGCGTTGTAAATCATAAATACTGAACAAAAGTTATTTAAAAGAAGAGGTCTTTCGTATTTTACTCGTTCTGTGTTCTGTCATTAGCGGATACGAAGTAATGAACTGTTTCTTTAAGGTCAGCCCCGCCCCCGAGTCCTTTCGCCTCTTCCTGTCCCGCCCACTTCCTCCACTAAGAAGCGTGCTGATTGCTGAATATCGGTGGGTGAGTTGTGCTGTGTTTTAATAATTATTTTACACCAGCGTGTATGAAATATATGTACAGGAAAAACATTTTTATTTAGGGTTTTTGTACGATGGTTAGGTTGACCCATTGGCATGCCACGTTGTTTATGAACGACATTTAGCTGGAGGATAGCAACATTATTATTACTTGTTTTCGACAACTCTGCGAAGACGGGAGCCTCGAGATGCACTTTTAAATTTGCCGCTCCGCTATACAGAGCGAAAGCGCCAGAAGAAAAATTTCAAAGTCGATGGTTTTGTTGTGGCCTGACAGCACCGGTCCTGGAGACTGAAACGATAATCATCGCCACCTAGTAAGTTTATATGTTACATATAAACTTGATCCCGCCTTTCTTTACCGGTGACATTTGTACACTTTTCTTGTGTGTGGCTATTTTGTTTGCTATTACTTCCCTAAGATAATGTAAACACTGTCCTGAGTTGGTTCAGAACTTCTGAACGATGCTGTCGGAGAGAGGTGACACTGTTATTTTGCAATTTCATTTATGGATGTGAGGATGAGCAACCGGTGACAACTATAAGGGAGTACCACATGCTTAGGTCAGCTAAAACCTGCTGCAACAGAAATATAAAATATATTACACTTTCGTGTGTAAGTGAATCGCTGATTAGTTTCTGGATTGTATTGCGCTTTTGATTTTTTTATTTTTAAATTTGTTTCAAATATATAGTGGAAAATATTCAGACCCATCTCTTACTGCAGTTTACCCGTTACGGACTTACCCAAGAAGACTCAAAGCTGTCATCGTTTCCGAAAGGAACTTTCACGAATCACCAAAATAAGAGTATGAATAATTTATATGAGATTCCAGTTTTTCATCTTTTAATAGATAAAAATCTCAAACTAAATTGTAATATATTTTTCTAATAAATGTGCAAACTTTTAAAAAACATGTATTCACATTGTCATTATGGGCTTTTGAGTGTAGATTGATGGGCAAAAATGAAATCCACAGCATATTGAAGTTTACAGAATGCTCTCTGAATCCACTGTGTGTGTGTGTGTGTGTGTGTGTGTGTATATATATATATATATATATATATATATATATATATATATATATATATATCTGCGGTGGGTTGGCACCCTGCCCAGGATTGTTTCCTGCCTTGTGCCCTGTGTTGGCTGGGATTGGCTCCAGCAGACCCCCGTGACCCTGTGTTCGGATTCAGCGGGTTGGAAAATGGATGGATGGATGGATATATATATAGATAGATAGATAGATACGTACAGTCACTCAGTAGTAGTGTTAGCTGGCTTTGCCCAGAAAATTACTTAAGATAGTGGGTCCCACTGTGTAGCCAACCAAGTACTTCCTGTGTACAGTATAGAGCTCCATACTCTTTTGGATGTGCTACATACAATTGCATATGAGTCAGATATTTCTACCATGGATCAAATTACTACTGATTTACTGTGGATTTTGTTGATAGTCATTGCAAAACACCATTATCAAGAAAACTGTAGTCCTTTGAATTGAAATGGAAAATAGTAGTAGTAATGTGAGTTTTGAGTGTTAAAGATGTAGATAAATGTTTGTCCCCTCCATGAAAGAAAGAAGAGCCTACAATTGCCTCTGAAATAACTTGAAACTGACAGACATAATGGGCACCATTTGTTGTTTATTTCATATTTAACAAAAATCAGACATTTCTTTAGAGTTTTGATTCAACAGAATATTTCAAATTAAATCACAAATGAAAATGGCATGGACAAAAATGAAGGGACCATTAACCTAATATTTTGTTGCACAACCTTTAGAGGCAGTCACTGCAAACAAGCGATTCCTGGAGCTCTCAGGGAGACTTCTGCACCTGTCAACATGTCAACAAGTCGTTTGGCCTACTGTTCCTGGGCAACCTGGTCCAACTGTGTCTGTTTTGAAGGAAGCCTTCTCCAGTCTGCATGTTTCAGTTCTTTCCGTAGATGTTTGTTAATATTTAAATCAGAAATCTCAGAGAAGGTCACTTAAGAATAGTCCAGTGTTTTGTTTTTAGCTTTTTGTGGGTGCCTTTAGCTGTGTGCTTTGGGTCATCATCATCATCCTATTGGAGAATACATGACCTGAGCCAGAGCTTTCTGACAATGTTCAGTACATTTTGCTCCACAATGTCGTCATAGTCTTGAGATTTTATTGTTCCCTGCACAGACTTCAAGGCACCCCATGCCAGCCTCAAAAAGCACTTTTAAAACATAACTGAGCCTCCTCCATGTTTCATAGTAGGTATGGTGAAAAGATCATCTGTCCAAAGGACATTCTTCCAGAAGCATTGTAGCTTGTCAATATGAATTTTAGTAAATTCCATTCAGGCTTTTTCATGTTTTTCTGTCAGTGGTGGAATCCTCCTGGGTCATCTTCCTTTGAGCTGACCATTGACCTTAAACTTATTATTATTTGCGACTGTTCTTACAGGAACATCAAGCTGCTTGGAGGTGGTCTTATAGCCTTTGCTTTTGACATGCTTTTTCTATAATTTTCTTTCTGATCTTTTTAGACATAGCTGTCCTTCACTTTCTCTGGCCCTTGTTCAATGTGGAACACATTATGATAGCAAAAAGCAGAGTGACTTTTTTCAATTTAAATACTGTAGGTTAAATGACTTATTGCATGATTGGAGATGTGGGATACTAGTTAAAGAAAACAGGTAGTTTGAAAAATTACTCTAATCGAATTATTTATCTGATCTTTTTCAAGAGGTACCAATAAATGTGTCCAGGCCATTTTAGAATATCTTTAGAATAAGCAAAACTTGGTTTCTTTTTCACACTTGCTTTGCTTTACTCAATGACAGATACAGGTGCATCTCAATAAATTAGAATATCATTGAAAAGTGAATTTATTTCAGTAATTCGATTCAAAAAGTGAAACTCATATATTTATATAGATTCATTACACACAGAGTGATATATTTCAAGGCAGTATTTTCTGAAATACTGAATTTCAGTTTTCATAACTTGTAAACCATAATCAGCAAAATGAAAAGAAAAAAACACTTGAAATTTATCACTGTGTGTAATCTTTCTAGTTAGCCAATAAAAGGTGTCATTTTGCTTGGCTTTTCTCTACATTCATAATGGCTAACACGGTACAACACCCTAGTATCACTGTGTGTAATGAATCTTTATAATATGAGTTTCGCTTTTTGAATTGAATTACTGAAATACATTAACTTTTCAATGATTTTCTAATATATTGAGATGCACATGTAAAAGGCATAAAAGTATACAGGGGACAATTGTTTTTCATTTAATTAGATTTCAGGAGGCACGCAACACGTTTTCAGTGGGCTGTAAGGGTATCAACAAATTTGTCCACATCTGTATGTTCAAATTATCATTAGATTATTTTTTTTTTTTTTAACATTGATCACTCAAACATTTTTTAGTGTTTTAATCAGATATACAGTATGTTCAAAAAAAATTTTTGCCATTCAGTAGTCAGACAATAAAGTTCGAACACTGAGTCATTTTTTATTTTGACATATTGCAAACAGCAATGACTTTTACAGGCTGTAGATTTAGATGGTCTAAGCAGTGAATGGAACATTTTAAAGTTTGGAGTTGCTTTCTCTACTGCTGGAAGTGTAAGAAAATAACCATTGGCAATATATTTTGCAGGCTTCTTAAACAATTATTGGGTGTTTGTGGGAGATTCAACAGAATATTTCAAATAATAACACAAATGAAAATGGCATGGACAAAAATGAAGGGACCATTAACCTAATATTTTGTTGCACATCCTTCAGAGGCAGTCACTGCAAACAAGCGATTCCTGGAGCTCTTGGGGAGACCACAGGTGGCTTTGTAAGATGTGCTGTTGCTGTGTGGGCAAAAATGGGTAAATGTTAGTATTGTGTTTCTTTTTCCCTGTAAATATTTTGTTGGGACCTTTTTTTGGGTACAGGAAAGAAGACACAGCAGTCTCTCAAATGTAGACAACCAAGTGAAAAACCTTTTTTTGAAGGTGTGAGGTTCAAAACAGGAGAGAAACATTGATTGTATAGAAAAGGTGAAATATTGTAAATTATATACAGTGGCCAGCCCCTCTCTCTTGAGTTTAGTGGACCTTATAATGAGCTTCTCTAGTGTTTTAACTTTTGCTTTTTGCAAAGCAATACATATTTGCATGTAGTTATAGTGTGCTTGTAAAGCACATCTTTGTTGAGCTTCATTTAACTTTCCTTCCACTTCACAGGTCATTTTCCACACAGTACATCACACAGCTTCTTTTTCTTATGCTTCATGCACTGTCAGCCCCATTTATATCTGCAATTAGTTTTTAGTGCTGAGCCTAAAAACGGACATGGTATATTGGCATAGCCTTGTTATTAACATTATTGTTGACAAATACAAAAACAGCTAATGGTCTCTTTTTATAATGTCACCAAATTTCAATCAAATCGGTCAACATATTTTTGGAGGGACACACAAAGGGCAGCATTGATCAACAGGGCAAGTACCCCTATGAATGTGAAAAAATAAAAAGACACGGTTGAGTGATCACAGGAAAGTAGGTGTATAGCTATATTAATAAAATTAACAAAAAAAATTATATAAAACAAATTCATCTTAAACATAAAACTGACAATAAACATGAAGATTAAAGCATGAGTGAGTGATTTAATTAAATGAAAATCATAATCATCAAATAATAATAATACTCTAGTACTAGATAGATAGATAGATCTTTATTGTCATTAACACTTTTACAAAGGAACAACGAAATTGAAGGATTTCAATTACTACATCCATCCTGCACCCCAGATGAACATACCACTGGAGATAAACTTTGAAAAAATTATTATATTTCTGAAGCAAAGTTTTACTTCATTTTGATTGCTGCCGTTGTAGATTAGATATGTAGTATGCATTGCAAGTTAAGATTTATGATTTTCTGTACTTTTTGTTTTATTACTTGCAATTTTTATTTACTCACGTTCTCTGAAGTGAGCTATTGTTTCCCTACACTAGTCCTGCTTCAGTTTGTATATCGCTTTTCTTCTAAACCTTCCTGAACTTTGTAACAGTACAGGATTTCAAGGCGAAGTATTACATTCCTATCTGATTGACGCAATCATTTTGTAGCATATCCTACAGGAGAAATTATACCACAAATTCACATTATTCCTACTAGTTACCTGTTTCAATTCAAACAATACACTTTCTTGTAAAATTGACCTTAAATTTTGTTGACGGTCATTGCAAAAAACAGTCACTAGGAAAAGCAGGAATGTTTTACTTATGGGCAGTTTTATCTAACACGTTGAAGATTAAGATGCTCTATTGAACTGATATTAGCCTCTGGTTAAAAAAGAATTCTGATGCATTCAGTTAACCAATGGCATTAAAACCAAGGTCTATTGTCTTAGGAAATATTAACACAGTCTGTGTGTGTATACATATATGTACAGTATATATGTTTGTGTATGTGTATATATATATATATATATATATATATATATATATATATATATATATATATATACATTACACACACACACACACACACACTAGCTGTCCCCGGTGGCTCCACCTGTGTAATGGTGAAACAGGACAAACTTTAAAATTCAATAAACAAAAAGGTATCGCTAGCTAAGCGGAGGCAAGGTACACTCAAAAACGCAGAGGTAGACTGACTCCTAACGTCGCACTTCCCCCTCCCCTCAGCCCGCAGCCTCTGTCTCAAATTAGCGCAAAAATATCGCTCCTGCAAGCGAACTATGATTGTTCGCGTGATGAGATAAGTCGCAAAATCAACCAGAATGTTCAAGCAAATTATGGAAAAAAACCTGATCTACATTCATTGAGAAGTTCTCTTGTGAAAAGCGGACATACAGACAGACGTTGGATTTTATATAGAGAGAGATGTATAAAATGTGTGTGTGTGTAATTTAACAGTCAATCCTCAACTTTTGCAGGGATAACAAAATAGAAAAGATGCAAATGGGGGGGGTTACGTTCCCGCAACCACCAAAATTGTAATCTTTTGCTGAAAACACACTTCTCTGCATAGAATCCAGAGTCTCTAACCAGCTGATGAACTTGTTAACACCAAATTCATAGCCGACAGTGTCAGCCGACATGCTTGCCTGAAGTTTATATAGCATGTTTATTTTCTTACTAAGCCGCATCACTAAATTTTCATGCTTTGGTTTTTCATCCAAAGGACTTGCCCTATACTTTAAGGGCATAGTTGCAACACAAAATAATGAAAATGTGCAACAAATGCATGAATGTTTGAAGCTAAAAAACTTAATACATGCAAATGCTGACTCTGTGTGTGTGTATCATTTTTATATGTGTACTGTATCATATATATATATATATATATAATGTGTATGTGTGTGTGTGTGTGTGTGTATATATATATATATATATATATATATATATATATATATAATATATTATGTGTTTATGTATGAATGTGTGTGTGTATGTATGTATGTATATGTATGTATGTATGTATGTATGTGTATATATGTATGTATGTATGTATTTGTATATGTATGTATGTGTGTATGTATGTATGTGTATATGTGTATATATATATATATGTATGTATATATATGTGTATGTGTATATATATATGTATGTATATATATATATGTATGTGTGTATGTGTATATATATATATGTGTGTATATATATATATATGTGTGTGTATATATGTGTATATATATGTATATGTGTGTATGTATATGTATGTATGTGTATGTATATGTATGTATGTATGTGTATGTATGTGTATATATATATATGTATGTATGTATGTGTATGTATGTGTATATATATATATATGTATGTATGTATATGTATGTATGTGTATATATATATATGTATGCATGTATATGTATGTATGTGTATATATATATATATATATATATATGTATGTATGTATATGTATGTATGTGTATATATATATATGTATGTATGTATATGTATGTATGTGTATATATATATATATGTATGTATGTATGTATATGTATGTATGTGTATATATATATATATGTATGTATGTATGTATATGTATGTATGTGTGTATATATATATATGTATGTATGTATGTATATGTATGTATGTGTGTATATATATATATATATGTATGTATGTATATGTATGTATGTGTGTATATATATATATGTATGTATGTATATGTATGTATGTGTGTATATATATATATATATATGTATGTATGTATATGTATGTATGTGTGTATATATATATATATATATATATATATATGTATGTATATGTATGTATGTGTGTGTATATATATATATATATATATGTATGTATATGTATGTATGTGTATATATATATGTATGTATGTATATTTATGTATGTGTATATATATATGTATGTATGTATATGTATGTATGTGTATATATATATGTACGTATGTATATGTATGTATGTGTATATATATATATATGTATGTATATGTATGTATGTGTATATATATATATATGTATGTACTGTATATGTATATGTATGTATGTGTATATATATATATATGTATGTACTGTATATGTATATGTATGTATGTGTATATATATATATGTATGTATGTATATGTATACAGTGGTGTGAAAAACTATTTGCCCCCCTTCCTGATTTCTTATTCTTTTGCATGTTTGTCACACAAAATGTTTCTGATCATCAAACACATTTAACCATTAGTCAAATATAACACAAGTAAACACAAAATGCAGTTTGTAAATGGTGGTTTTTATTATTTAGGGAGAAAAAAAAATCCAAACCTACATGGCCCTGTGTGAAAAAGTAATTGCCCCTTGAACCTAATAACTGGTTGGGCCACCCTTAGCAGCAATAACTGCAATCAAGCGTTTGCGATAACTTGCAATGAGTCTTTTACAGCGCTGTGGAGGAATTTTGGCCCACTCATCTTTGCAAAATTGTTGTAATTCAGCTTTATTTGAGGGTTTTCTAGCATGAACCGCCTTTTTAAGGTCATGCCATAGCATCTCAATTGGATTCAGGTCAGGACTTTGACTAGGCCACTCCAAAGTCTTCATTTGTTTTTCTTCAGCCATTCAGAGGTGGATTTGCTGGTTTGTTTTGGGTCATTGTCCTGTTGCAGCACCCAAGATCGCTTCAGCTTGAGTTGACGAACAGATGGCCGGACATTCTCCTTCAGGATTTTTTGGTAGACAGTAGAATTCATGGTTCCATCTATCACAGCAAGCCTTCCAGGTCCTGAAGCAGCAAAACAACCCCAGACCATCACACTACCACCACCATATTTTACTGTTGGTATGATGTTCTTTTTCTGAAATGCTGTGTTCCTTTTACGCCAGATGTAACGGGACATTTGCCTTCCAAAAAGTTCAACTTTTGTCTCATCAGTCCACAAGGTATTTTCCCAAAAGTCTTGGCAATTATTGAGATGTTTCTTAGCAAAATTGAGACGAGCCCTAATGTTCTTTTTGCTTAACAGTGGTTTGCGTCTTGGAAATCTGCCATGCAGGCCGTTTTTGCCCAGTCTCTTTCTTATGGTGGAGTCGTGAACACTGACCTTAATTGAGGCAAGTGAGGCCTGCAGTTCTTTAGACGTTGTCCTGGGGTCTTTTGTGACCTCTTGGATGAGTCGTCTCTGCGCTCTTGGGGTAATTTTGGTCGGCCGGCCACTCCTGGGAAGGTTCACCACTGTTCCATGTTTTTGCCATTTGTGGATAATGGCTCTCACTGTGGTTCGCTGGAGTCCCAAAGCTTTAGAAATGGCTTTATAACCTTTACCAGACTGATAGATCTCAATTACTTCTGTTCTCATTTGTTCCTGAATTTCTTTGGATCTTGGCATGATGTCTAGCTTTTGAGGTGCTTTTGGTCTACTTCTCTGTGTCAGGCAGCTCCTATTTAAGTGATTTCTTGATTGAAACAGGTGTGGCAGTAATCAGGCCTGGGGGTGGCTACGGAAATTGAACTCAGGTGTGATACACCACAGTTAGGTTATTTTTTAACAAGGGGGCAATTACTTTTTCACACAGGGCCATGTAGGTTTGGATTTTTTTTC